>NC_142804.1:31029797-31047708 GCF_049724085.1 Artemia sp. Qi Xiang Cuo | reverse complement strand
ATAAAATCTACAACAATTCCAACACGTGCTGCCTCTTGAAACTCAGTAATTCAGTTTGCCACTTTCCGTTGGTAAGATAGTCTTTAATATATTCTTATTAATCACTCGTACAGCTAGTTCTCAAGACAGTGCTTCCAATTTGCACAACCACTTTTTTCGGGACGTTAATTATGGATGGCTTCTTCGAACCATTCACGCCAATGGCGCCTCTTTTTTCTTTATTAAATAAAAAAAAACAAGTTTTTTAAACTGAAAGTAAGGAGCGACATTAAAACTTAAAACGAAAATACCTTATGCTGTATATGACATGGGCTAGCGCCGCCTAACCGCCGCGCGAGTCACGCAAACGTTTTAATTTTTTTTTAAGAATAAATTTTTTAGAAATATAAAATATTTGTCGTAAGTTGTGAGGCAGTGTGGAGGGGCCAGCCCAGGTCATATACGGACTCATGTCTGTGCGTTTTATGTTTTAATGTCGCTCCTTACTTTCAGTTTAAAAATCTTGTTTTTTTTTATTTAATTTATGATCTTTTTTTAGTTAATGTAGCTTTTATTTTCTTAAAAATTTTAATTTTCTTTTGCTAAATGGATGTCTTTACAAATTAACTTACGTAAATAAATTCGATAGTCCTATATTTTTCGTATGTCAAAAAATAAAAAGTTGCAGATTTTTGCATATATGATCTTTAAACATATGTAATAGTTTTTTCTGATACGATGAATCTTACGGTGTGATTTTCATTAAAATTCTTTAAATTGTAGTGTATATTTCACCACTCTTTAAAAAATCGTGTAAATTTTCTCAGGTTAGTAGCCTTTGATGAGTAATACTAAACTTAATAAAATTTATATATTTAGAATCAGCATTATAAACAAATTCTTTTGATACATTTATTTACATAAAAATTCCGTTTTTAAAAGTTTCTATTACTATTGAGCCGTATCGATTGTTTTTTTATTGTTTTTTTTTTATTACGTATATGTTATTACGTATATGAGGGGGTTGTCCCCGTAGTAAAAAACCAGCCCGGTAATGTAAAATTTAAAAAAAAATTTGTTATTAAAAAAAAACAGAAAAAAAAAAGAATTTTAATTATAATATATATATATTTTTAAATAAAAACAAAAATATGTTTCTTAAATTGCGTGTTCTTGACTTGGGGGAGAACCCCCTCACTTACGTTCTAATTTCTGTTCGTTTTAAGTTCTAATATTCCTTCTTACATTTCAGTTGAAAAAACTTGATTTTTTTATTCAATTTCTGATCGTATTTTAAATACTGCTTGGAAATCCGACGCCCCCTTCATAGACCTGTCCCTTACCCCAAAGACCCATCCTCCCCGGACCTCTTCTTCAGAGTAACCCCCTCCTCTAGCCTCCCCCCTCCAGAAAAAATCCTTCCTGAAAATGGTTGTATACTTCCCAATAACCAATAAATAATGCTGGCAAGTCTGGCGCCCCCTTCATGGCAATTTCCCTTCCCCCATGAAAACTTCCTTCATGAACAGATCCTCCAACATAACCCCCGACCCCCCCATCCCACCCCCGACCCGAAAAAAAAACTCCTGAAAACTTCTGTATACTTCCCAATAACCAATACTATATGTTAACATTGGGTAAAGTTCATAACTTTTAGCCCTCCCTCTGGGAACTTCGGGGGATTAAGTCATCCTAAAAGTCATATTTATCATATTTTCGACCATGCTGAACAAAATGGCTATCTAACAATGTTGATCGGGTGACTTTGGGAAAAAATAATCGTGGGAGGGGGCATAGTTGTCCTCAATTTTTTTTGTCACTTAAAAATGGAAACATAACTTTTAATTTCCGTTCCAATTTTCCCTACTAAGATCTTCTAGGTCCCCTCGGTAGATAAAATCACCCCTGGGTGAAAAAAAACAAAAAAACAAACAAACAAATAAACACGCATCCGTGATCTTTCTTCTGGCAAAAAATGTAAAAGTCCACAGTTTTGTATATATGAGCTTAAACCCTCTACAGTATGGTGCTCTGATACGCTGAATATGATGGTGTGATTTTCATAAAGGTTCTATAAATTTTAGGGTGTCTTTCCCCCTTTTTTTGAAAATCAGCCAAATTTTCTCAGGCGCGTAACTGTTGATGGGTAGCACTAAACTTGATGAAAGTTAAATATTTGAAATCAGCATTGAAATCTGATTCTTTTGATATATCTATTGGTATCAAAAACCAATTTTCTACAGTTTTGGTTACCATTGAGCCGGGTCGCTACTTACTTACGGGTCGTTAACACGAACGGGTTTATATGCATTTATTGTAATATTGGTCGAGGACTATCGTTTTGCTCTTTACACTACGGTGAGACATGAATAACGGGGATCGGCCTATTATTCCTGGTGATGGCCACCGCCTTTTTAGGATATGTCCTTCCATGGGGGCAAATGTCCTTTTGAGGGGCTACTGTAATTACAAATCAGGTTTCGGCAGTCCCCTACATTGGAAATGATGTCGTTCAATGACTCTGAGGGGGGTTTGCCGTAGACACCCCCCCTCTCACGGGCGGCGTCACCTTTCATTTTTTAAGTCACTTTTTAGTTGCCGGCGTAACTATAATCAACCTTGTGTTTCTTCACCAAAGAGGCTCTAATAATCCTCTGGGGATTAACACCAATGTCGATAAGCTCACTTTTCATCACTCCTTCACCCTTAATGATAACGTGGGCTGTATAATTCTTGTATTTCTCATAGTCGCGCGTTCCCTAACTAGTCCCTATCTGCTTGGAGACCCAGACAATTTTATTCCCGCCAACCCACTAATTACTCCAGCCCATATTCAACAGGAATGATATTTCCTCTGTGCATATGCGATTATCCGATCCAGTCCGAATCAATTGGGTGGTGTAACTGCCCTCGTCTCGTTTCGTCTCAGTCTTAGGTCTCTTCACTTGACGTTTAAGACCTAGTTCCGAGGCCTTGAATTTTATTATTTAGCTCAGCCCCGGTTTTGATCGTGGGTTTCAGTTTTTTTTACTCCTTACCTGAATCGGAGCACGACCTGTAGAGGAGCCTTATATTATTTCAGGTCAAATCCTCACATGTCTCTATTTCTCCTATGTTCTATTTACTCCTGTTATGATTAATGTAAACGACAAAATCATTTAATGCGGTCCCTTAGCTCACTAGAGCATCTGTTTTGAAAGCAGAATGGGGTTGATCATACAACCAGGGATCTTTGGTATTAACCGCCTTGACAAAGGCCTCAATAAAAACAAAGAAATATTAAAGATAGCGGTAGAAGACTCTTTCAACATAGATATATTAAATTATCGTACCGATAACGAGGGTAAGACCCCCGTAGTCAGAGATAACAGTATACAATGATAGAAAAAATTAAGAAGCTTCTCCCCAAGCCCACCTCACTGAATCAGACCTATAGAAACAGACGACTATCGTAGTAAGATAACATCAGAAGCTCGACCCCCCCCCCCCGAGCGTCTGTATTGAACCCCGACACTAACTCATACTCTCCTTCGGCTAAACCACACGGAGTCCGGTTAGTTTCTGCCAAGATTGTAATGAATCAACAGACTCACAAGGGGAAACACAGGTATAGGGGTCACCCCAAGTAAGAAGACTTAACTAAGTACCCTCTTAGATCGAGAGTTTTAAATAATATTAGCGGAGAAAGAATAATGATACTAAAGCTCACTTCATAAGAAATGGTTTGAGCTCCTGACAGAATTCGTCCCAGCTGAGACTATTTGGACTTAGAAGATCAACCAGATACTATAATACTATATACTCACACTCGTCTAGCACAAATAAACAAGAGAAATGATAGGCTAAATTTTTCACCGTAAGTTTTGAATTTAATTAATGTCCATAATAAAAAAGAAAGACATAGTCTAAACACGTGAGCCAAAAGATAAGTTATAAAATTATAAACTACTGGGAGTGAGACGTCCCTGCAGAAAAAATTGAGTCCATCGGAAATTGTCTGAAGTAGCCCATTAACCCAACATTAGTAGTACACTTCATTAATTTAATATAACATAATAAAATTCTTTATAGTATTTATAAAAAAGAGACTGAAACTAACAAAATAATTATTGTGATAAAAAGAAAATAAAAAATCTAGGAAAATGCTATCAAATTAGTTATCATAATAAATATATAATAACTCTCAGGCATTGATCTACCAAGTTGATATAAAAAACCGGGAGGTCCGGTCGTACTCTCACGTGTGGAGTTCTCTTGGGGGTAGAAACTAACCTGTCTTAATCAGGTCTGACCTCAGATCACTGAAGTTTTTAATAGTCGAAAAGACTGCATAACTAAGCTGCTGCACCGACTCGGATCCCTAAACAAACCTTGAGGTTTCAAAATCTTTTGTCGATTTGATCTCTCCAAGATAATTACGCTTTTATACCTATGTTAACTTACTCTGTATTCATCTAAGGATCAATGATCATTTATTAATGTATATAGATTCTCGAGTGTTTATTCTCCTCTCGACATCGCACCAACCAACCCTCCTCTTCTTTAACACGATTACCCACAGTTAGATAAAATACCCTGAGGTACATATCTATTGGGTTTCATCCTACTCAAAGAATATTTATTCTTTGTCACTTAAAGATTAAATTCAAGCTATTTCAGGAGACAGGTTGCCTCTCGTCAGACCAGTCAGTCCAACCTCAACTCAAAAGTCTAATGATTATGCTACCTTCGCATGGTAAATATACCACGGACCTGTAATTAATAAGTGGGCAGGCCCGACCTCCTAAAATTAGGAGGCGATGTTTTTGTTAAACAGGCGGAGGCAATTTTTACCGACTTCCTTCCAAAATTTTTAGGACAAGTTCTATTATATTTTTATATATACTAATTTTATCATTATGACTGCTAGATATTAATAATAAGCACCGGCTAGATTCAATTAATCAAATTTAAAATTATTATTTAAGTGAACCTGATTATTACACCCTGGCAACTTTTAAGCCTATTCATATCACTGATGGTGATTTGATATAATTGATTCTAGAGCTCGTCCCCTAGAAAATCTTTCTTGCGGAGTACCCTGAAGGAGTCTTCTGCCAACCAGATATATAGGTACGAAATATTTTTTACACCGACATTAATCTTAAAGATAATTATTAAACAGACATATTTGATTAACATAGGTCACCTTATTTCGGTATTTGACAATGGTGGTCAAGATTAAATAAACCCTTATACAAAACTTATAATGAATAAATTCTTTAAAATTAACAAAATTTTCCTTCTCGGTACTTTTTTGTGAATAAAGTTCAATTCTTTTACTTACATAGTATTTTTTTCAATAATGATATAAACCGAAGTTTGAGGAATACTGTAAAGTATCTCCTTAGTGTAAATACGATGTTTATTCAAACTCCCTCCCCTCTTTCAAGACGGACCTTCCAGTACGCCGACTTTGTTACGACTTATCTCTTGTGACAAGAGCGTGACGGGCGATGTGTACATTTCTCAGAGTCTTCTTCAGTATCTTAGGTCTTACTTCTAAATCCATCTTCTTTACTATCATAAAATATATGTTCATTTTGATTTTTATTTTTACCCCCCCCGCTCCGGGTAATCCGAAACACCTGTTTCGTATTTATTCGCATAGTATTTTAATATATGATTTTTTTTTATTCATAAACACGACTGTATATAAGCTTCATATATAGCCTGGGTAAATTTTTTCGTGGATTGTCGTTTATGGGTAAGGTTCCTCTAGTAGGTTTAGAAACCGCCAAATTCTTTAGGTTTTGATGCTACTACCCAGGTTAATTAAGAGCGGACTAATAGGGTATCTAATCCTAGTCGTTTGACCGCCTAAAACGTTTTTTAACCAAAAAATTCATGATAAATACAGATTTCACCCCTGTTAAAGTGAAACGCTCTTGTTCCAAAGTCCCCTTATTACCCTAAAATGTTTACTTTAGGAAACTGTATGACCGCGGATGCTGGCACAGAATGATCCCCCTATCTTATCAATCGCTACCCCTAAGAAATAGATAATAATACCAATCACTGCACCACTAATCTAAACGAATACCTTGCATATGACTCGAAGAAAGAGTAAACAGCCCTGCTAGAATCAAACTTTTACTCAAACCCGCAAAATGAGAAAATGAAAAGCCAAACTGCGGATATAAAGAAAGGTCCTCAGACAGTCAAGAAGAAAAGATAATTGTACCCTATGATAACTACTAGTTAGTAAAATGCTAAGGTTAAATTGTATGAACCCAATGACACAAGTAGGATAGGAAGAACTACAAAAGCAGTATGGCCTGCAAGCAGCCGAAACCCATTCTCTAGCCGCCATGTTAATTGGACCCACCACAACCCTCTCGTTTAACAGAAGAAACCGGCCCCAAATTCCAGAGAACGTTAAATAAATAAATCTGACTCAGTACGAAATTTAATCTAGAGTAAAATTCATTATATTGTTTTTGAATACTTAATTAATGTAAGAGTCAGTAAATATCACCTAAGGCCTAGAAATGACCACTAAATGAGAGTGGCACCCAACATCCTATTAAGCGAAGTTAAATAATCTATACGAAATCAACGATAGATGATTTGCAAAAATTTAATGTAGTAGCCCTATTACAACAGAAGGGGTTGTTTTCTCTAACTCAAATAAGTGATAACACCGGACTCTCCTATCCGATTTCAATTTCATTCGGCCTCCTCTCTTTCGCCGCCCCCCCCCTTTCCTGGTGATTTTCTTCAAATGACTCTCACTAGAAAGAAACTTTTCCTCCAGGGCGCCTTTTGGCTCGTGTTGCATCTTCATGTCTCTCCGTCTATTTTTATATTATAATTGCTATGAGCTCTCTTTTGTTTTCCTCAGAAATAAAATCTAAACACATAGAAGTTCTGGCGGTTTTATCAATAAGATTTAATGTTTTACTTCCCTTGTTATTTTTGTAAAGCTTTAAGTTAACTAAACTACCAGCCTTCAAAGCCGGAAATAAAAGATTCTTAAGCTTTAATTCTTTTGCGTCTTGTCCAGACGAGGGTATTATCTACATAATTACAGTATCAACGTAATCCTTTTTATCAGGCACCTCGTCCCTGTATATTATATATGAAATGTAAATTTCTCTTTAGGAATCAAAATCCTACGTGCACAACACACCTATATATATATATATATATATATGTATTTATGCCTTACTGTTTAATAGGAATTGAAAAAATCAGAACTATTAAGCCTAAGGATTAGCCATCTTAAGATTTGAAATCTTACATTTTTTAAACTACTAAGCCCGGAAGTAATTTTAGTAAAGGGAAGTTTCCTTAACTAAATTTACAATTTAGCACCTATTATCGGCCACTTTACTTATGCAACGTTGATTTTACTCTACAGTTCTCAAAGATATTGGGCCTTTATATTTTATTTTCGGAGATTGGGCAGGGCTTGTGGGAACTTCGTTAAGCATACTTATTAGGGCAGAATTGGGTCAACCTGGCTCCCTAATTGGAGATGAACAAGTGTATAATGTCATTGTAACGGCTCATGCATTTATTATTATCTTATTTATACTTATACCTATTCTGATTGGAGGATTTGGTAACTGGCTAGTACCGATTATATTAGGGGCCCCTGATATAGCTTTCCCCCGTCTAAACAACTTGAGATTTTGAATACTCCCACCTACTCGCACTCACCGTTTTTCTCGATATTGTTGTTTAATAGGAGCCGTTCCCTTATTACCCTTCGACCCCCCCCTTAGCAGCCGACCTGGCCCCTGACGGCCCGTCGGGGTATGTAGCGATATTCTCCCTACATGTAGCTGGGGCCTCCGCGATGTGAGGGACCGTAAACGTCATTACCACTATCATTAAGATACGAACACAGTCAAAATCTATTGATCGTATACCACTCTTGGTATGGGCCGTGGGACTCACAGCCGTCCTCTTACTTTTGTCTCTACCTGTACTGGCAGGGGCTATCACCAAGTTATTGACTGATCGTAATTTAAAAACTTCTGTCTTTGATCCCGCGGGTGGTGGAGACCCTATCCTCTATCAAATATATTTTAGTTTTTTGGTCACCCTGAAGTATATATTCTAATCTTACCCGGATTTGGTATGGTTTCTCATATTATTAGTCAAGAAAGAGGGAAAAAGGAAGCATTTGGCACGTTAGGTATAATTTATGCTATACTTGCTATTGGGATTCTTGGTTTTGTGGTCTGAGCCCACCATATATTTACTGTCGGTGACGTGGATACTCGAGCCTATTTTACTGCTGTGACTATAATTATTGCAATCCCTACTGGAATTAAGATTTTTAGATGGATCGGAACTCTTCACGGGACACGACTTACTATAACCCCATCTATGTTATGAGCCCTAGGGTTTGTCTTCTTATTTACTGTGGGGGGTCTTACTGGGGTTGTCCTTTCGACTTCGAGAATTGATATCATACTCCATGATACTTACTACGTTGTTTCTCACTTCCACTACGTCTTATCAATAGGAGCTGTATTTGATATTATAGGGGGATTCGTACATTGATTCCCTCTTATGACTGGACTAAGAATGAATCAGGTCCTTCTTAAGGTGCATTTTTTATTATATTTTCAGGGGTAAACTTAACCTTTTTCCCACAACATTTTTTAGGTCTCGCAGGAATACCACGCCGCTATGCAGATTATCCCGACACATATGCATCATGGAATGTAATTTCTTCGTTAGGAAGAATTATATCTATAGTTGCCACACTTATATTTATTTTTTGCATCTGGGAAGCTATGGTTACCAAACGAATTAATCTTTTTTCACTAAACTTAAGATCGAGTGTAGAGTGAAATCACCCCCACCCATCTGCTGACCACTCTTACGAAGAGATTACTAAAATTTCTACATTTTAAAGTGGCAGAAACGCATATGCGTTGGATTTAAGTTCCACAGATGGGGGACCCCTTTAAAAATGTCTCAATGGTTTCAACTGGGTCTGCAAAATGGAACTTCACCTCTCATAGAACAACTTATTTTTTTTCATGATCACGCCCTGTTGGTAGTAATTCTTATCACTTCACTTGTTGGATTTTTACTAGCCGCACTATTTTCCAATAAGTTTCTTCATCGTTATCTCCTTGATGGACAGGCAATCGAAACGATGTGAACTGTTATCCCTGCTATTATTCTAGTAGCTATTGCCCTCCCCTCTATTTGCCTTCTTTACCTAATTGATGAAATTCATAACCCCGCCCTAACAATTAAAGTAACGTAATGTTTTTTTGTGTGTGTGAGTTTTTTTGTGTTTGTAAGTTTTTGTGTGTGTAAGTTTTTGTGTGTGTGTAAGTATTGGTGTTTTCTGGTTAGTTTTTGTTTGTGTGTAAGTTTTTTATTGTGTGTATGTTTTTGTGTGTGTGTGTGTAAGTTTTTTTGTGTTTGTTAGTTTTTTTTTGTGTATTTTTATGATATTGTGTGTGTGTAAGATTATTTGTTAAAAATAGTATTTGAGATCAGTGTTCACATAAAAAATGAAAAAATATTTCTATTAAATTTTTTTGTGTTGAATTTTTTTTGTGTGTGTAAGTTTTTGTGTGTGTGTGAGTGTGTGTAGGTTGTTAAATTTTTGTGTGTGTGTGTAAGTTTTTGTGTGTGTGTATGTTTGTTTGTGCGTTTTATTGATTGTGTGTGTGTGTTTGTTTTTTTGTGTGTGTGTGTTTGTGTGTGTTAGTTTTTTTGTGTGTTCGATTTTTTGTTTGTTTTTTTGTTTTTTTGTGTTTTGTTAATGTTTTTTTTGTTATGTAAGTTTTTTTGTGTGTGTATGTGTTTATAAATTTGTTTTTGTTTGTGTGTAAGTTTTTGTGTACTTGTAAGTTTTTTTGTGTGTCTAAGTTTTTTTGTGTGTGTGTGTATTATTTGTGTGTAGGTGTAATATTTTGTGTTTGTGTAAGTTTTATGTTTGGGTTATTTTTTATTTTTGTGTGTGTAAGTTTGTGTGTGTTTGTGTTAGTTTTTGTGTGTGTGTATGTTTTTGTGTGCGTTATAGATTTTTTGTGTGTGTGTGTGTGTAAGTTTTTTTGTGTGTGTGATTTTTTGTATGTGTGTAAGTTTTTGTGTGTGTGTAAGTTTTTGTGTGTGTAATATTATGTTGTTTTGGTTTTTGATTATTTTGTGTGTGTGTGTGTGTGTAAGTTTTTTTGTGTGTGTGAGTTTTTGTGTGTGTGTATGTTTTTTTTGGTTATGTAGTTTTTTTGGGTAAATTATTGTGTGTGTGTATTATATTGAGTATGTGTAAGATAGTCTGTGTGTGCAAGTTTTTTTGTATGTGTATTTGATTTTGTGTGTGTAATTTTTTTTTTGTGTGTGTGTAAGTTTTTGTGTGTGTGTGTGTTGGTATTTTTAAAAATATTTTATTTGTACAAATAATATTAATTTATTAAAACATATGTTTAAAAATATTTTGTTATTCGAAATATCATTGTTTTAGCATTAATCGTATTTACAGCAGTAGTAATAGAAGTAGTAGTAAAGTACTAGTAGAAATTTAGTAGCAGCAGTAGTAGTAATAAAACCAGTAGTAGTGGTAATAGTAGCACTAATAGTAAAAGTTTTTGTGTGTGTGAGTAACTTTTTTTGGTTCTATGTTGTTGTAAGATTTATATACGATTATGTGTGTGTGTGTATGTGTAAGTTTTTTTGTGTGATTAATTTATTGTATTAGTGTAAGTTTTTGTGTGTGTGTATTATTGTGTGTTCGTGTTTGTTTTTTTGTGTGTGTGTATGTCTTTGTGTGCGTGTGTGTGTGTGTGTGTATTTTTTTTTTTTTGTGTTTAATTTTTTGTGTGTGTGTGTAAGTTCTTGTGTGTGTGTGTAAGTTTTTATGTGTGTGTAATTTTGTTTTTTTGCGTTAGTTTTTGTGTGTGTTTGTGTATCATTTTGTGTGTATGCGTTTAAGTTTTTGTGTGTGTGTGAGTTTTTGTGTGTGTTTAAGTTTTTTGTGTGTGTGTATGTTTTATTGTGTGTGTGTAAGTTTTTGTGTGTCTGAGTGTTATCTTTTTTGTGTGTGTAAATTTTTATGTGTGTGTAAGTTTTTGTGTAATTTTTATGTGTGTGTAAGTTTTAATCTTATTTTTAGAAACAATACATTTTTAACCACCAATAAATACACACACACAAAAACTTACACACGCATAACATCTTACAAACACAAAAAAACTTACGCCGAAATAAACACACACACACACACAAAAACTTACACATACACACAAAAAAACTTGAAGAAACAAAAAAAACTTGAACACACACACAAAACATTAAACAAACACACACACTCACACACACAAAAATACAAAAACACACAAAAAAAACTTGAAAACACACAACAAAAGATTACAATAAAAAAAACACAAATACAAAAAAAAAAAATCATAAACAAACAAAAAAAACTTACAAAATAACAAAAAAAACTTACACACAAACTAACCCACATACAAACAAAAACACATTCACACACACAAAAAAACTTACACACACAAATATTTACACGCAAAATATTTGCATATTTTAATCGTATTTTTAGCAACAATACATTTTGAACCACAAGTTTGCTTACTTTCACTGTCTTTTGAAACAAAACAAATTTTGAACCTTACATTTACACATATATATTATATTCTAGGTAACACACAACTTGAACAAGAAACTTACACATCACACATAAAACTTACACACACACAACAAACTTACACAGCACACAACAAACTTTGACACACACACATACAAACTTACACACACATAAAAATCTTACACACTATCACACAAAACTTACACACACAAAAATACTTACACACACAAATATTTACACGAACACAAAAAACTTACACACATATACAAACTTAAACACAAAAATAATCTTACAAACACAAACAAAATTATACTAACACACAAAAAATAACACAAACATAAAAACTAACACACACATAAAAATTAACACACACACTTACAAAACTAAAACCACCAAAAAAAAATACACACACACAAAAACTTATACGCACACACACACAAAAATTCAGACACGCAACAAAACAAATACACACACACAAAAACTTACACACACAAAAAAAACTCACACACACACAAAAACTCATAAAAAAAAAAAAAAATACACAAACAAAAAGAAATTCACAAGCAAAAAAAAAATTACACACACACACAAAAACTTACACACACAAAAAAACTTAAACACACACAAAAACTTACACATAAGAACAAAAATTCTTACACACACAAAAAAACTTGAACACACACACACAAGCACTCTTAAACACACACAAACAAATAATTAAACAAAAAAAAAAAACTTACACACACACACAAAAACTTACACACACACAAAAACTCACAAGCACATAAAATATTACAAGAACAAACTAACAAACACACACACACACAAAATCAACAGAAACAACAAACTTTAACATACGAACTATAATAATTTAACACACACAAAAACTTACAAGAACACAAAAACTTAAACTTACAAACCATAACAAACTAACAATAACACACAAACACTTTTAAAAGCACACAAAAACTTACCAATACTCACACACTCTAACACACGGACACAAACTAACACACACTCAAGCAAAACTAAAAACACAAAAAAACTTACACACACACACACACACACAAAAACTTCAATAAGAAAACCAAAAAATAATCGAACAAAAAAAACTTAAACCACCACACACACCATCATAAACACGCTCTAAAACTAAAACACACACAAAAATTTACACACAAAAACTTACACAGACATAGAAACTTACACACACACACACACAAAAACTTTAAAGCACAAACCAAATTACACACATACAAAAACTTGCACGCAAACAATAACTTACAAACACTCAAACAATAACAAACTAAAACGCAATACAAAACATACGACAACGCAAAAACTTACACACACACAAAAAAACTAACGAAAGCAAAAAAAACTTACCTACACACAAAAACTACCGAAAAAAAAACAAATTACACACACACAAAAATACTTAAACCAACACAAAAAACAAAAACTTACACACACAAAAAAACAAAAACAAATACACAAAATCTTACACACACAAAAAAACTTACACAAACACACACACAAAAAACTTAAACGCACAAAAAAAATAAAAAATAAACAAAGCTTACACGCACACAAAAACTTACAAAAATACAAGACAATACACACACACACACACAAAACTTAAAACAAAAAGAACCATACATCATCAACAAAAAAATTACACACACACAAAAAAAAACTTACTAAAACAAAACAGCTAACAAACACAAAAAAAAATGCACACACAGAAAAACAAGAACATAAAATAACCCTTAAACATCAAAAAAAATTTACACACACAAAAACTTGACAAGACACAGAATCATACACACACACACACACATCAACACATAACACCAAACTCCTAAATAATAAATAAAATATAAAAAATAAATAATAAATACATTTTTAAAAGAATATAACTCCCAATTTATCATATAAAAGCAAAAAGTTACTCACACACACAAAAACTTGCAAATAAAAACAAAAAAACTTTATCACAAAAAAAAAAATACACACACACACACACAAAATAATAAACGAAAAAAAAAACTTATACACACACAAAAACTTACACGCCAGACCCAGCAAACTAACGAACGAACAAACAAAATAAAAGACAAATAAAAAATACAAAACGCATAAAAACTTACAAACAAAAAAAAACTTACACACACACACACACACAAAATCTTACACACACACAAAAACTCAAACAAGCATAAAAACAAGCAAACCAACACACAAATCCAACCCAACACACACACCCAATAAAAATTACACACACACAAAAATACTTACAAACACAAAAAATCTCACACGCACCAAATTTATCACACACACACGACCAATCTATAACAAACAAACTAATATACGAACCAAAAACAACTTACACACACACACAAAAACTTGCTCACGCAAAATAACTTACACAAAAACAAACAAAATTAATAAACATAAAAAAATCACACACACACAAAAACTTAAACGAGCAAACGAACTTACACACACACACAAAAACTATCACCCACACAACAATATACACACACACACACAAACTTACACACACACAAAAACTTACACACACACACAAAAACTTACACACATACTCAAAACCTTACACACACACAAAAACTTACACACACACAAAAACTTACACACCCACATACAAACTTACACACACACACAAAAACTAACAAAAACACGAAACTATACACACACAAACAAAAACATACACACACACAAAAACTATCGCACACACAAAAAATTACCCAAAAAAACAGAATCTTACACACACACAAAAAAACTTACACACACACAAAAACTTGCAAACCAAAAACAAAACTTACACACACACAAAAAACTAACAAACACACAAAAACATACATACAAACGAAAACAAAATTACACACACACACAAAAACTTACACACACAAAAACTAACACACACAAACACAGAAACTAACAAACACACAAAAAATTACACACACACACAAAAACTTACAAAAAAACAAAAAACTAACACACGTAAAAAAAAACTTACACATACAAAAAAAACTTACACACACACAAAGAAACTTACAAATAAAAAAAAACTAACATACACTCAAAAACTTACACACACACAAAAATTTACACACAAAAACTTGAACGCACAATCCAAAATACACACACACAAAAACTTAATAAAACAAAAAAAAACTTACACACACACAAAAATAGTTACACACACACAAAAACTTACCACAACACAAAAACTTAAGCCAACACAAAAACTAACACACACACAAAAACACTAACCTACGCACAAAAAATAATACACACACACAAAAACTTACACACACACACAAAAACTTACACACACACAAAAACTTACACACACACAAAAACTTAAGTACACACACACACACAAAAACCTACATACACCCACAAAAACAAAAACCCACACACCAACTTACACACACACAAAAACTAGCGACCACACACAAACTTACTCACCAGCCCACGCAAAAACTCAAAAAAACACTATAACACGAATACACAAAATAATTCACATAAAAAAAATTAACAATAAAAAAAAAAAAACACACGAAAAAAAAACTTACACACACTCACAAAATCTAACATAAATACACAGAAACTTACACACACAAAAACTTACACACACACAAAAACTTATACAGATACACAAAATAACACGGCCCCAAAAACTTACACACACAAAAAAACTTACACACACACACAAAAACTTACACGCACACACAAAAACTAACAGATACATAAAATAAAACGAAAAAACAAAAACTTAAACACTAACATTAAAACAGAAAAAAAAACTAACTAATACACACACAAAAAAACTAACGCAAACACAATAACTAAGACATCCGCACAAAATATTTCAAACACGCACACAAACTAAGACCCACACAAAGACTCATACAAAAAAACACGCAAATACACACACACACAAACCAATACACACCCACACACTATTACACACACACACAAAAACTTACACACACACAAAAACTTACACACACACAAAATAACTTAAACGCGCACAATCAAATTCAAGAACACAAAAAATTACACACACACAAAAACTAACACACACAAGAACAATTACACACACACACACAAAAACTAGTACATGAAAACACTCTTACATACACTCTCAAAAACTAACACAAATACAACAACGTACACACACACAAAAAACTAACACGTACAAACAAAAAACTAAACACAAAAACAATTTTACACACACACAAAAACTAACACACAAACAAAATACTTACAAAAACACAAAAACTTAAAAACAAAAACACTAAAACTCACAAAAAAAATTAAAAAAACACAAAAAAAATTACAAAAAAAAAAAAATAAAAACACACAAAAACTTACACACAAACAAAAACTTTAACACACACATAATCATTCACGAAGACAAACACAAAAAAGCGCAAAAACACATACACACACACACACACACAAAATCTAACACAAACACAAAAACTCACACACAAACACAAAACTTACACACAAACACACACACACACAAAATAATACACACACAAAGAAAATTAACAAAACACACAAACTTAAACACACACACAGACAAACAATATTACACACAGACAAAAATACTTAAAAACACACAAAAACTCACACACACACAAAAACTTATACATACACGTAATACTTACACACATAAAATCTTACGTATACGTAAGTACTTACACACATATAAGACTTACATACACACATAAATACTTACACACACATAAAAACTTAGACACACACAAGTACTTACGTACACGTAAATACTTACACACATGCAAAAACTTACGTATACACATAAAACTTTACACACACATAAAAACTTACACACACACAAAAACTTATACATGCACACAAAAACTTGTACATACATATAAACTTACACAAACACAAAACTTACACACACATAAAATCTTACACACACATAAAAACTTACACACACACATAAAAACTTATGTGTACACACACATAAATACTTACACACACGTATAAACTTATGTGCACATACAAATCTTACACACACATAAATACTTACACACACAAAAAAACACACACACAAAGAAACTAAAAAACACACAAAAAAACTTAAACACACACAATCACACACACAACTTACACACCCAAAAAAAATAACACGCACACTAATAATAACTAAAAGACACAAAAAAGTAATTACAAATAAAAAAACTTAGAAACAAACGAAAACACAAACATAATATAAAACGCACACAAAAACTTACACATACACACAAAAAAAATTACACACAAACAAAAAAATTACACACACACACAAAAAAAACTTACACACACACACAAAAAAAAAATATTAAACACAAAAAAACTAACACATATACAAAAACTCACACACACAAAAAAACTAACACACACACACACACAACACAAAATAATTAGAGCAAACAAAATCTTACACGCACACAAAAACTTACACACACACAAAAACTTGAAAGCACAAAAAAACTTACACACACACACACACAAAAACTTAAACGCCAAAACAAACTTCCACGCCCGAAAAAATTTACACACACACAAAAACTTACACACACACACAAAAAACTTACACACACACAAAAACTTACACATACGCAAAAAAACTAGCAAAAACACAAAAACTAAAACAATCAAACTCACATACAAAATCACACAAACTTACACACATACACACTAAAAGACAAACAAAAACACAAAAAAATTACACACACACAAAAACTTACACATACACAAAAACATACACACACACACAAAAACTTACACACACACAAAAACTTACACACACACACAAACTTACATACACACAAAAACTTAAACACACACAAACCAACTAACACACACACAAAAACTAACACAAACACAAACAAACTTACACACACACAAAAAACTAACACACACTCAAATAATCATACACCCACACACAAAAACTTACACACACACAAAAACTTACCAGAACACTCAATATTACTCAAACAAAAACACATACAAACGAACAAGCAATTACACACACACACAAAAACTTGAACTAGAACAGAAACTTACACACACACACACACAAAAACTTACACACACACAAAAACTAGCCCACACACACCATACTTAAAAACATACAAACGAATACACACACACACAAAAACTTACAAAAACACAGGGACTTACACACACAAAAAAACTAACAAACACACACACATACACACCCAAACTCACTAACACACACACAAAAAAACTTAATCACACAAA
>NC_142804.1:30936533-31029297 GCF_049724085.1 Artemia sp. Qi Xiang Cuo | reverse complement strand
TTTTTTTCCTCTACTAATATCCTTGCAAATAAAAAATATTCTCTTTGAATTCAATTCTCTTACTAATATGAATTGTAAAGAAAAATATTCCTTTTATTCAAATCCTAATCACCAATCAAGTTATACTCGTTCCTCTTGGCAAAGGTGTAATGACCTGTAGAATAGGACTACCAGAAAAAAAAAACCTGTTTGTACGGGGGCCTGCGCAAAATGGTAGGTAACATACTACTTATATATGAACAATAGACAGCTTGCATAACTTGTGGACAGCGATTGGCAAACAATGAATGGATTGAAAAAATAGCTCCAATAAAGGTGTTTTGATCATTTCACTTGCTGACACAAAGGGATGATGACTGTTTGGAATTGACCTAAATAGGATTTTATGTGGCAAAGCAGTTTTGCATCTATCACAGATTATGTATTTTAACCTTATAATTGGATAATTGTAATAGATTTACTATGTGTTCTTCCCATTCAAAAATTTACCTTATTAAAGTCTTTGGGTTGGTGGCGGCGTAGTTGGCAGAAGGAAGAAAACTTTAGCGTAGACAGTAGGAGAGGGGAGGGTGAGGTTGGAGACTCGTCCAATATGGGGCGGAACTTCACTTATCTCCTCCGTTCCCGATTTAGGAGATCAGACAGACTCGTTGGGCTGTAGAATGTTGGGCCGTTTGAATTGCGGAAGACGTTAAAATACTCAAAAATACTTTATATTTTCAGTTATTGCAGGATTGATTTCATAGATTGTGGAATGGTGAGCCCCCTGGCCCATCATTTGGGTGAACCTCAACTGATAATATGCAATATTGATTAATTGTTCCGTGTTATTTGCATATTTTATTCTATATATGTTATCTTGAGTCATACTTTTATCGCATTGCGTTCATTTTTAAGGCTTGAGATAAAAACTGAAACCTTAGCGGAGAAAGTGGTGGGGGGAAGTCTTCCCCCCCACATGCATAATTGAGCTGCCACAGAGAAAGAAATAAAAATGAAATTAGTCTGTCTTTTGAAAATGTTTTTTTTTAAAAAGACACGAACAAAATCGTCTAAAGTAGACGATTTTAGTCAAAAGTAGTCAAAAGTCAAAAGTAGAATAGCCAAGACTCAGGGTGTTTTTACACAGCTAAAAAACGTTTGGAAGAATAGGATTATAAGTCTGCAAACCAAGATCAGAACTTAGGAATCCAAAGGGACAACAGTGGTTGCATATAGCTCTTAAGCATGGGGGCTCAGAAAAGCGGATGAAGATTTTCTAGATGTTTTCCAGAGAAATTGCTTAAGGATTGTTCGGGGTAACAGGCTGACTGACCGTATTTCAAACCATATGCTATACGAAAAATGTGGTTCAATACCGCTCTCTAGGGCTATAATTAAAGAAAGGTTGAGGTGGCTAGGGCACGTTGTGCGGATGAAGGATGACAGATTGCCGAAGATTGTTCTTTTCGGCCAACCGTCTAGGGCTAAATAGAAAGAAGGTCGTCCTCATCTGGGGTGGGAGGACGTCATAAAGAAAGATTTAAAGGAAATGGGAACTTCATGGGCGGGTGTACAAAGGGAGACTTTCAATAGATTGGGATGGAGGAGGAGTTTGCGTTCTGTGTTGGCCTCAGGCGGCTTGGTGCTGCGATGAGTTGTTAGTAGTAGTATTAGTGTCCTTTTGGCGCGATATTGTGTACGTGCAGTTTAAACGAGCAATCGCTTGTAAAAGTCACGCCTAGTATTGTCTAAATTGGCTGGCCCCTGTAATTACCCTAATTGGGGTTAACTCAGCAGCGTAATGTTTTGTAATCGGGTACTGCGTACCCAGTCTCGACATATCGTGCAAGTCATACGACGTTAGCCCCGGTCAGCAGTTGGTATGGGTGATTACCGGGTTCATTTTGTATAATTGTCACTTTTCCTATTAAAAGTATAGGCCTACTCGACAACGGATCTGGCACTCCCAATTTTTTCTTGTCTTAGATTCAAGAAAATCTTGTCGTGGTATTATCATTGACACAGGATTTTTTTTCCTATTTTTGTTAAAGAAATTGAAAAAACAACGAATTTTTCCTCACTGGATAATGAAGAATACTCTTTTGCCCCCACTCCCTCGCCAGGACCGTGTCTGTCATTTTTTTGGAGGGGGGAGAGGGAACAAAAAGTTAAAATAACGCATCAAAAATTCGTTTAAATACATTGCGTTATATTTTAACGTATGAAAGCAAAAATATTAGGGGGGGCACCAGATACGACCTAGCCCCTTTAATTTTCGTGAATTGAAGCTATTGATCAATACCCGTAGTATCAAGTGGCGGAGTTGGTATTTTATTTGCAAGATTTGTATGCCCTGCAAGCCCTAGATGAAAAGAAAACACTTATCTTAACAAGTGGGGGGCTAGTTGCCCTCCAATCACTTTCGACTATTAAATGGGGCACTAGAAATTTCAATCTACAATCAAATGAGTCCATTAAGAAATTTCTACGACACATCTTTCCATACAAAGTGCCCTGTTCTGAAGAAAAAAAAATAGTTTATTGTGCCCGCAAAAGGGCTTTTGGGTAGTTTAAAGTAAAAACGCATAGGCAAAAGGAAAAACACCCTAATTAAGAAATTTTGAAACATGACTAAATATTGAGCTTAGCAAGATATTAAAATTACACCAAATTTTTAAACTAATAATTTTTTAAATCATGAAAAAATAGCCAAAAACTATTGTCACAGTTGCTCATTTGGAAGTTAGGCAGCTCAGGGCTTGTGCGGCTTTTGAAATAGTTTTGAAAAATTCATATGTCTGGTCTAATTTCAAATACATGGGTTGCATGATTCAGAGTCTATTATCCTAGCTATTTTAGGTCTGATAAATACTGGAAGCTTCTTTGCTGCAATTCTTGGTCTAGTAATAACTGAGATTGGCTTTGGGGCGTGTCTCATAAACTCTGCCTGTGTCTTCAACTGGTGTTCTTTTAAATGGTGTTAAATTGTTTCTTACAAGGCATTTGCTTTACAATTGATTGACAGCTCATGTACCTCTGCTCTATTTATACTCGCCCCGAAAACTTGAGTTCCTTTTAAAACAAAACTTTACGTGAACTTTTAAAAAATCTAAAGACAGGTTAACTTTTCGTGGTATTTTCATGCTATTTAAGCATGCTTTCTTGGATATTTTTGCTAAAGAAATTGAACGCACCACAAAATTCTTCTCTCTAGATTTTGAAAAATACTGTTATGTTCCCTCCCCCCTAAATTACAGTGAAATAACGCCATTTATCAATGCTAGTTCTGACAAACGTCAGCTAAAGGGATAAGATCATATATTTCTGATTTAAGGCAACATTTTTGTCCAAGTCTCGATTAGAAAATTTTGTGTTTATTATAAAAATTTTAAAATGATCTTTGATATTTGGGGAAAGATTTTATACTTTAAAGTAAAATCTAAAAATAAACTTATAATTCAAATAAATGTTATTTGATAATTGCAACCGAAATTACATTTTGAAAAAAACTTTTCACTCGGATTTTATTTTTCAAAATCTGAAAATCCTCCAATTTGTTTCACTGATTTGAGCTACTGAGTGGCATTTAAAACAACCGGATTTATTTCGAAAGATAGAAATAAATCCGTAGTAAAATGTTAGATTTTTAGCTAATCAATTTTTTCTGGCTGAAAACAGCCCCGATCATGAAGGAGGCACTCCCATGATGAGCCTTTCCATTGCACTTATGCTTCACTTGTTTGCCACCTGAGAGTCCAAGCAAATCCAGTCCCAGATTTTGCACACAAGTCCAGTGGACATTGTCCATCACGCGTCAACCCAAAATCATTCCAATCTTTCATTTCTTGATTCTATGACTATCTGCCTTAGTTCTGCCCTAGGAATGATATATGTACGGATAATAGATAGACTTATCTATCAACAAATGAAATGACATAATTTTTGTACAATCCTAAAAACGGCTTATCCCAGATTTGAATCTCAATCCCTCGGACTATCTGTCTTGGCTTTTTCTATAATTAGTCATGTCTTAATGCCTGCAAAATATTTGATTTGAAATTAAAAAGAATTATTGGTTGTGAATACATAATCAACTTCCTTGCAACACATTGAATTGAACCTGCTAACCTCCGATCAGAAGCTGCAGCTTTATCCAACACGTCATCGCAAGGTATTATTGACAATAATTCTTCTATAAATTAATTAATTTACTTTAATCAGTAAAAAGTAAGGGGCTAATGTAAACTTAAGAAAACTCCCTTTAATAAACAGAAAATTTGGTGTTGCTACTCAGTAGCAATACGATTCCACGATTCTGAAAAGCATCATGTAGCCCATCCCAAATCAATCTTTGTTCCAAAAGGAAAGACGGAAAGATTTGTGTGTATGAATTGCTTTCTTTTTTTCCGTATATGAAAAAAAACTTTGATGACTCCAGAAAGGAAAACTAGAACAAAATGACTACAGATTTATGTAGATAAAAATCCGTGAAAAGAGAAACTTGCAGATACGTCCCTATATACAATCAGATAAGGTTCCACGATTCTGAAAACCATCATGTGGCCCCTCCGAAAGCAATCTTTGTTCCAAAAGCAAAGATTGAAAGATTCGTGTGTATGAGTTGCATTTTTTTTCCCTTTTTTTTATATGAAAAAAAAAACTTTGGTGAAGGGGGAGGACACTATGTTTTTAAAGCCGACTTCTGGAAGAAAGATAACTCTCAATAAAACTGTTTTTATCCTATATTTAGTTATTTTGTTTGTAGTTTTACTTTTCGTTGCTAATACTGTGCCTTTGCTTCCATAGTGGGTTAGAAATAGATTAACGTTATTATCAGATTATATTCTATTTGGAACTTTTATTAAGATAAGACAGATTCAGACTTGTCTTTCATCAGAAAATACCAATTTACTACTGATTAACTTGTTCATGAATTCGGGGAAAATAACAAAAATTGTAGAATAATCCTGTCCAGAAAAGTATAATTTTGGGCTCAAGAAAGCACAATCCTCTCTTTCCGATCTGGCAACACTGCTACTGAGTAGCATTTAAAACAATTGGATTTATTTTGAAAGATATTAGTAAAATTTTAGATTTTTAGCTAATCAATTTTTGCTTCGGTGATTAAAAATCCAGCTTTTGTTTCCATATTTGGAGTAAATTTAATAATATCTCGATATAACTTGTATTATTACCAAGTAGCATATATGAATACCAGTAGCTTCAATGGGGGGGGGGTCCTACAAAAAAAAATTCTGCATTCCCCTTTGCTTAGATTCAAAAAAATCTTGTCGTGGTATTATCATTGACAAAGTTTTTTTTCCTATTTTTGTTAAAAAGAAATTGAAAAAACAACGAATTTTTCCTCCCTAAATAATGAAGAATACTCTTTTGCCCCCAACCCCTCCCCAGGGCCGTGTCCATTATTTTTTGACGGGGGGAGTACAAAAAATTTAAAATAACGTGTCAGCAATTCATTTGTATAAATAGCGTTATGTTTTTACGTATCAAAAAAAATATTAGGAGAGCGGGGCACCGGATTCGACCTAGCCCGTTTAATTTTCATGAATTGAAGCTAATGATCATCATTTTCAATGTTGTAAGAACTGGAAAAGAATAAATTTGTAATAGAAGAGTAATTCGTTTTCAGTGATGCGCCAATGACGCAGAAGGCTTTAGTTTTTTACAGTTAAAGAAGGGGGCAGTATCCAAATTTTGTTTGTAGTGAAACTACATTTGTCTTGACCAATCTTGGAAAGAACAAATAAATTAAACTGAATATTTGATGTATAATGATATTAATTGCTGAAAGCTCATCAGTTCAAAATTTTACTGTAATTTTAATATTTATTTTCAATATTAAGTACAAAAGAAAACATTTGTAATATAATTCGTTTTCAGTAAAGTGCCATTGACGCAGTTAGTTTTAGGCTTCTGCAGTGAGGCGATACCCAAACTCTTGTTTGTAGTTATTTTTATTCGATTCAAAATTGATCTGCATATTCAATTTAAGTTTCACTCGTTTTAAGATTTATTTATTCATTTACATTAATATATATTGTTTGTTTGTTCGCATTGATTGTTTTTTTAATTTCTGTTCGTTTTAAGTTTCATTTGTACTTTAATAGCAAACTATTTTTTTTCCGTTTTAAGCTTGACTTGCATATTCAATCTAAGCATTATTGGCTTTAATATTTATTTATTCATTCATATTATTACTTGATTTATGTTTTTTGCTATGATTGTTTATTTAATTTCTGTTCGTTTTGGGTTTCATTTATTCTTTAATAATAATTTTTGGTCGTTTTGAGTTTGAATTTTAACAGGTATTTATATCTCCTGAGCTTAAGCCTAAAATAGCCTTTACTTTTCTTTGAAAAACTTATTTTTCTGAAAGTTTTTTTTAATTAACTTTTGCTCGTTTTTGATTCAAAAAGTTTCAAGTTTTATTGCAGGGGGGGGGGTTACTTACTGTCCGATTACTCTTGAATTTAAAAAACGGATCTAGAACTTTCAATTTAAATCGAATGAGGCTCTTTTCAAACGATTACCTCTTTGATAAAAATCTTATATATGAGCAATAAACAGCTTGCATAACTTATGGACAGCGATTGGCAACAATGAAGGGATTGAAAAAATAGCTCCAATAAAGGTGTTTTGACCATTTCACTTGCTGACACAAAGGGATCACGATTGTTATGAATTGACCTTAATAGGATTTTATGTGCCAAAGCAATTTTGCATCTATCACAGAGTATGTATTTTAAACTTATAATTGGATAATTGTAATAGATTTACTATGTGTTCTTCCCATACAAAAATTTACCTTATTAAAGTCTTTGGGGTGAGGGCGGCGTAGTTGTCAGAAGGAAGAAAACTAGCGTACACAGTAGGAGAGGGGGAAGGAGAGGTTGGAGACTCATCCAATGCGGGGCAGAACTTCACTTACCTCCTCCGTTCCCGATTTAGGAGATCAGACAGACTCATTGGGCTGTAGAATGTTTGACCGTTTGAATTGTGGAAGACGTTAAAATGCTCGAAAATACTTTATATTTTCAGTTATTGCAGGATTGATTTCATAGATTGTGGAATGGTGAGCCCCCTGGCCCATCATTTGGGTGAACCTCAACTCATAATATGCAATTTTGATTAATTGTTCCGTGTTATGTGCATATTTTATTCTATAAATGTTATCTTGACTTATACTTTTATCGCATTGCGTTCATTTTTAAGGCTTGAGATAAAAACTGAAACCTTAGCGGAGACAGTGGTGGGGGGAAGTCTCCCCCCTCACATGCATAATTGAGCTGCCACACAGAAAGTAAAACAAATGAAATTAGTCTGTCTTTTGAAAATGTCTTTTTTTAAAAAGACGCGAACAAAATCGTCTAAAGGAACCTGAAGTGCTATCTCTGACATTTCTGTTGATTCTTTATTCCCGTTACTTTCAGATGTAAAATTTAGAATATTATCGAATGGGTCTAGTCATCCCCTCCCTGAATAATTCACATTTGGAAAAGCCACCCCTGGGAAATTCCTTCCCCCTCAAATAACATTTGCTTTTCCTGCTGATAATTCCCCCGCGTTAAATTCCACCCAGCAGAAATTTCCCAGCCGTGGAATATACTCCCGAAACATATTCCCCCCAGATAATTTCGGATATTCATAAAAATGGAAGCTGAAATTTCTACTCAACTTTTTAGGTAAGAAGCAATGCTATAGCGTTATCAAACAGTTCGTGGTAACGAAATGTAAGTAAGGAGCGACCCGGCTCAATGGTAACCACAACTCTAAAAAACGGAATTTTGATACCAATGGATACATCAAAAGAATTAAATTTTAATTCTGATTTCAAATATATAAGGTTCATCAAGTTTAATCTTACCCATCAAAAGTTACGCGCCTGAGAAAATTTGGCTTATTTTCGAAAAAAGGGGAAAGACCCTCTAAAAGTTATAGAAACTTAATGAAATTCACACCATCATATTCCGCGTATCAGAAAACCCTACTGTAGAGATTTTAAGCTCCTATCTACAAAAATGTGGAATTTTGTATTTTTTGCCAAAAGAAAGATCAGGGATGCGTGTTTATTTGTTTTTTTTTCTTTTCCCCAGGGGTAATCGTATTGACCCAGTGGTCCTAGAATATCGTAGAAGGGCTCATTGGAACGGAAATTAAAAGTTCTAGTGCCCTTTTTAAGTGACCAAAAAAATGGAGGGCAACTAGGCCCCCTCCCACGCTCATTTTTTTGTCAAAGTCACCCAATTAAAATTTTGCGATAGCCATTTAGTTCAGTATAGTCGAAAATCTAATGAATATGTCTTTTAGGATGAGTTAACCCCCCAGTGTTCCCCGGGGAAGTGATAAAAGTTACGACCTTACCCCATTACTTAAATATTTTTGGTTTTTTTTGGCCTTATACGGACCTTGTCATTAAGGATTTTTTTCTGGTGGGGGGGGGCTGGAGGAAGGGGTCACTCGGAAGCATCTTACCGTGGAGGATATTTCCTTGGGGTAAGGGACATTTCTATGAAGGGGGCGCCGGATTTCCAAGCATTATTTAAAAAACGATCAGAAATTAAATAAAAAAAGACAAGTTTTTTTCAACTGAAAGTAACAAGCAACATTAGAACTTAAAACGAACATAAATTATTACGTATATGAGGGGCTTCTCCCCCAAGTAAATACCTCGCTCTTTACGCTACAGTTTTTTTTAGTGCTTTCAAAAGAGCTATCTATTCTAATTAAACGGCCTTTGTGATTCAGGGGTTTGTGAATTAATTTTTTTTAACTTTTAACGTAAAGAGCGTGGTATTGACTAAGGGGAGAACCCCCTCATATACGTAATAACATTTATGTAAATAAAACAATAAAAAAAAGCGATACGGCTCAATAGTAATCAAAACTTTTAAAAACGGAATTCTGATGTCAATAAATGTATCAAAAGAATGGGCTTATAATGCTGATTCTAAATACATAAATTTTATTAAGTGTAGTATTACTCATAAAAGGCTACGAGCCTGAGAAAATTTACCTGATTTTTTAAAGGGGGAGGAAACATCCCCTACAAGTGAAAAAATGTTAATGAAACTCACACCGTCAGATTCAGCGTATTAGAAAACCCTATTACACAGGTTTCAAGCTCATATCTGCAAAAATTTGCAGCTATATCTGCAGCGTATTTTTTGCCAGAAGAAAAATATACGAATATAGAAGTTCGTTACGTAAGTTAATTTGTAAATTACGTCAGAACCAAATTTAGAGACAGCCATTTAGCAAAAGAAGAGTAAAATTTTTATTTCAAATTCTGTTTACTTATTCAATGACGGTTAGGCAAAATAAAAGCTGCATAAACAAAAAAACGATCAGAAATTAAATAAACTGAAAGTAAGGAGTGACATTAAAACTTAAAACGAAAAGAAATTATTCCGTATATGAAAGGGGCTGTCCCCTCTTCAACGCCTCGCTCTTTACGCTAAAGTTTAACTCTGTCTCACAACTTTATTTTTTAAAACAATAAAAAACTTTAGCGTAAAGAGCAAGGCGTTGAGGAGGGGACAGCCCCTTTCATATACGGATTAATTTCTGTTCGTTTTAAGTTTTAATGTCGCTCCTCACTTTCAGTTTAAAAAACTTTTTTTTTTTTTATTTAATCTAAGTAAAGAGCCATAAGGGTTCAATGAATTATTACTAATTTATTTTTCCAGGGGCACTTTATGTGGAAGAGGTGGTCGCATAAACTTTGGGCCGGGGTTCATTAAATTACAAATTAAAATTTATAGTGCCCTCACACCAGGGGCGGATCCAGAGCTTTTTAGGGGGGGGCGCAAAATAGGTTGATCCGATAAACTTGCGTTAGGATCAAGTTTAATTAACGCAATCTTGCGTTAATTAAGTAAATTACATTACTTTAGACTACGTTAGGGGGGAGGTGCCCCCTCGCCCCTCCCCTGGATCCGCCACTGCCTAACACTTTCTGGTTTTGTCCTTGTTAGGGAGAAGAGCAGATGCCAAATAGGTGTGTGTTAATACAAAAACATTCTAACTCTCATTGGGCTTTCAGGTGTAAACAGAATCAGTTCAACGGAAGGGGTGGGGAAAAAGGGCGAGGGGAGGGGGGGTATTTTCGCTTCGATCGATTTTGACTCGTAAGGGCTGGACTAGAACTTCCAATTTCCAATCAAATGAGCTCTCTCCGAAGTTTATACGAGAATCCCTTCCTGCCCCCGGTCCCTGGGGGGTTATGTCGACACCAGAGTTTTGTTGCTTAACCTTTCAACTATTTTTAGCAAAATTTTTATCTAATGAATTTAGGGCGTGGAGGAGGGGGGTGGGAGCTAGTTACCCTCCAATCTCTTTTGACTCTTAAAAAGTGAACAAGAACTTTCAATTTCCAATCAAATGAGCCCTCTTTAAAGTTTATACGAGTATCCCTTCCATAAAGAATAATATGAAGGATTCGAAGAATGCTTAAATTACAACCCTTGCCCTGAGGGCTGTGAGAGAGTTGTGATCCTCAAAGACCTAATTTCCAGACCTTAAAACTACGTTTAATAAAATGGCTGTCTCAAAATTTTGATTGGATGTGTTTGGGGAAAAGGTGGGCGTCAGAGGGGAGTTAGTTGCCCTCAAATCACTTTCAACTATAAAAAAGGGCACTAGCCCTTTGAATTTCCAATCGAATGAGCCTTTTTTGAAGTTTCTACGACACCTCTTTCTATAAAAACCTTACATGCCCCCACGGTATAACTTAACACCCTTGCCTTGAGGGTTGTGGGGGATTGTCCTCCTCAAAAAAATATTTTCTATCTGGAAATCAACTACGCTGAACAAGATGGCTATCTCGAAATTTTGATTGGATGTATTTGTGGAAATGATGGGTGTGGGGGGGGGGGCTAGTTTCACTCCAATCACTTTCGACTATTAAAAAGGGCACTAGCTCTTTAATTTCCAATCGAATGAGCCTGTTTTGAAGTCTCTACGACAGCACCTTCTATAAAAACCTTATATGCCCCCAGGGCATAATTTAAAACCCTTGCCCTGAGGGTTATGGGGGAGTTTCCTCCTCAAAAATATATTTTCTATCTGGAAATCAACTCCGCTGAACAAATTGGCTATCTCAAAATTTTGATTGGATGTGTTGTGGGGAATTATGGGCGTGGGGGGGCTAGTTGCCCTCCAATCACTTTCGACTATTAAAAAGGGCACTAGCTTTTTGAATTTCCAATCGAATGAGCATTTTTTGAAGTTTCTACGACAACGCCTTCTATAAAAACCTTATATGCCCCCAGGGCATAACTTAGAACCCTTACCCTGAGGGTTGTGGGGGATTATCCTCCTCAAAAATATATTTTCTATCTGGAAATCAACTACGCTGAACAAAATGGCTATCTAAAAATTTTGATTGGATGTGTCTGGGGAAATGATAGGCGTGGGGGTGGGGCTAGTTGCACTCCCATCACTTTCGACTATTAAAAAGGGCACTAGCCCTTTAATTTCCAATCGAATGAGCCTGTTTTGAAGTTTCTACGGCAACGCCTTCTATAAAAATTTTATATGCCCCTAGGGCATAACTTAAAACCCTTGCCCTGAGGGTTGTGGGGGAGTGTCCTCCTCAAAAATATATTTACTATCTGCAAACCATTTACGCTGAACAAAATGTCTATCTCAAAATTTTGATTGGATGTGTATGGGGGAATGATGGGCGTGGGGGGGGGGGCTAGTTGCCTTCCAATCACTTTCGACTATTAAAAAGGGCACTAGAAATCTCGATTTCCAATTTAATGAGCCCCCTTTGAAGTTTCTACGACGACTCCTTCCATATGAAGTGCCTCTGGGGAAAAAAAATAATAAAGATAAAACATTGGAGCCGTATGGCCTTTACTATAGGCAACGCTACAGCGTTGCCTCTGATTTGGAGCCAATTCAATAATGTCACAATATAACTTGTATTATTACCAAGTAGCATGTATGAATACCATTAGCTTCAACGGGGGGGGGGGTCCTACAAAAAAAATTCTGCATTCCCTGTCTTAGATTCAAAAAAATCTTGTCGTGCTATTATCATTGACAAAAGTTTTTTTTCCTATTTTTGTTAAAAAGAAATTGAAAAAACAACGAATTTTACCTCCCTAGATAATGAAGAATACTCTTTTGCCACCAACCCCTCCCCAGGGCCGTTTCCATCATTTTTTGACGGGGGGGGGGGACAAAAAAGTTAAAATAACGTATCAGAAATTGATTTGAATAAATAGCGTTATGTTTTTACGTATCAAACAAAAATATAAGGAGAGGGGGGCGCCGGATACGACCTAGCCCGTTTAATTTTCGTGAATTGAAGCTAATGATCAATACCAGTGGTATCAACTGGTGGAATTGGCATTTTCTTTTCATGATTTGTTTGCTCTGGAAGCCCTAGATGAAAATAAAAAACTTATTTTAACGAGTTGGGGGCTAGTTGCCCTCCAATCACTTTCGACTATTAAATGGGGTACTAGAACTTTCAATTTACAATCAAATGAGTCCATTAAGAAATTCCTACGACACCTATTTCCATTCAAAGTGCCCTGGTCTGAAGAAAAAAAAAATTGTATATTGTGCTGCTTAATATTCTCATTTTTTCTATTAAAAAGTATATTCAAAAGCAAACCTGGTCATCCTAATTTTTGCTAGTTTCGAGCTTTAGTGTGCCGTTGATAGCCTATAAGAGGGCTTTTGGGTAGTTTTAAGTAAAAACACATAGGCAAAAAGAAAAAACACCCTAATTAAGAAATTTTGAAACATGACTAAATATTGAGTTTAACAAAATATCAAAACCACACAAAATTTTTAAAGTAATAATTTTTTAATTCACGAAAAAAATTGTCAGAAAAATTGTCACAGTTGATCTTTATTTTATTCGGTTGTTAGGCAGCTCAAGACTTGAGCCCTTTCTTTCAGTACTTAGGGCGCTTTTTAAATACTTGGCACTTTTTAAATACTTCATATGTCTGGGGAATGTCTAAGGACATTTTTTTATGTATTCCCCGGCTTAGCCTCCTGGGACCTGGTGTCCACGTCTGTGGACACCCCCATAAAATATTTTTTGTGCAAAGGCCTCGCCATCTAGCAAAGATTTCATTGTTTCTATGTGCTTTTTGGACCTGAAAAGCTATCTATGATTTTTTTCAGAAAGTTTCTGCGACTTTTAGTGGTGTTTTTACAAACTAGAAAAGGCTAAAATAAGGAGATGAAAAAAAGCAAAGGTAAGAAAAAAGAAAAAAAAAGAAAGTGGTAAGAACGAGTTTTGAGAAAAATCAGGTGTACTCTCTTGATTTTAGGCAGTGCTTAGATAGTTTTAAAAGCAGTTAGTTTGATAAGTGCCATCTTTTGGAACTTGGAAAACCTCCATGTCCACGTCCGTGGACAGGCGGTTCTAATCGAATAAAAAACTAGGGTTGATTTTTCGTAGTTCAAATCTCGATTCTAATGGGGATAGCAGAGGCCAATGATTGTTTTATTTACTAAATTGGCAACAACCTAGCCGCCACTCACCCATAAGAAATCGCCACCCCCATACAGTGTCCCCACCCACCCCCATTCTGTCTCCCATACCCTTTTCTTCCTTACTTTTTAAAAAACTTTTATTGCCTTTTTTGCAAATAAAATCAACCAAAATCACCTCCCGTAAGTCTGCTAAAAGTTAAACTATTTTGTATATATTAGTTTTTCATTGTTGAATATTTGGTTATTTTATTTGTTACCCTTTTTATCTTTTTATATTATGACCTTAAAAATATTTTATAGTTGTGACCTATATTTATGACTTTTGTATTTTATGTTTTCTGACTGTTACCTGTCGTGTTTTCGTTACATTGGTAACTATGTTTTGTTATTGTATTATTTTGTTATTGTATTTTTTTTACTAAGAAATGCAAACTTGGTCCACTAGGGTTTGTGATAGTTCTTTTGCCAATCTCTATCTATCTATCTAGCTATTAGTTTCAAGCTTACTGAACCTGTTCCTTTATTGTAGTTTCCCTTGATGACGCCCTTGGAATGCTCGATGAGAGTGACCTGGACCTCTCTGATTTAGATGATGATGAGGAATTGATAAAAAACCACTCCTTGTCGTCTTCAGACTGTGATGGTGAACTAGCTGTTGCAGCCATTCTGTCATCAAGCAGTTATGCTGTTCTTCCAGATGTTGAAAATGAAGAATCTGATGATGACGTAACCTTAGCAACCCGTGCCAAACGCTTGAAGGCTGACAAAGTAGCAGCAACCTTGTCCTGGAGGAGGTCTCAGCAGTTCGATAATAATTATGGCACGGACATGGGCCTCACTCATTTCTAGGACCACGCAAATTGGAGTACATACCAATTCTTTTTGAACTATTACCCGGAGATCTTCTTCGAACGTATAGATGTTTGCACGAACTACAACTATCAGTTGGCCAACCACAAAAGCTTGAATTTGACTCCAGACGAGCTGAAAATTTTTGTTGGCATTGTCATCCTGATGGGGAACCTCAAGTTTCCTCGGATCTGCATGCACTGGTCTGGGAAGTTTAGGGTGGAAGCCATATCACAAAAGATGGCTCGAGACAGATTCTTCACAATCCGGTCAAACCTGAAGTTTGTTGTTGATTCAGAAATCTCAGACGAAAAAAAAAACAAAAATAGGCTTTGGAAGGTGCAGCCGATCCTTGACAACTTCAGGAATATCTGTCTCCAGTTGCCACGTGACAGGAACTGTTCAATTGACGAACAGATGATACCCTTCCAGGGTATGTCGACTCTCAAGCAATATGTCCCTAACAAGCCCAATCCGGTTGGATTAAAGAATTTAGTCCTTACCGGCTCCTCAGGGCTGATACTTGACTTCCAAATATACCAGGGAGCCTCCACCCTGGGAGAACAGCTGGTAGCACATGGCTTGTCAGCTGGGATCGTACTGCGCTTGTCTGAGACCCTACCAGAAGGTGCATACCTCTATTTTGACCGATTCTTCTCGTCTGTTAAGCTCCTCGACATGCTGGCTGAAAGAAAAATAAATGCGACCGGAACTATCATGAAGAACCGTTTGGGTGCCAACGGCCCAACGCTTTTTACCGAAACAGAAATGAAAAGAAAGGGCAGAGGAACCTCTGTCATGTCTGTGCGCTCAGATAGAAAAGTAGCCGTGACCCAGTGGTATGATAACAAAATAGTTCTCCTGTCTTCAAACTGCAAAGGTATAGAAGAGGAGACAGAGGTCAAACGGTATGACAAGCGCCAGGGGTCTTACGTGCAGGTCAAATGTCCACAAGTAGTCTCTGACTACAACACCTACATGGGTGGGGTCGACCTTGTGGACCGCGTGGTCTGCTATTACCGATTTGAGACGCCTACTAAAAAATGGACTGTGCGTCTGTTTCAACATTTTGTGGATGCTGCACTAGCCAATGCATTTCATGAGCTGAAGGGCCATAGCCCAGAAGTTTCTGGTGACCTCAAACAGCTCATTGATCTTCGTTTCAACGTGGCCGAGTTTTTGCTCAATTCTGGAAGCTCAGAGTCACGAGGTCAAGAAAATAGCAACGAAGAGCCATTGGGTGAAACTCAACACCGTGTTTTGAGTGTGAAAAAGAGGAAATCCCTCCACCATATGCCAGAGCTGCACTGCATCTACCAGAATTTTGTGACTTGGCGAATGCAGCCCGGTGCAGAAGGCCTGGATGCTACAAAAGGTAAAGATGGATGTGCTCGCAGTGTAAAATCATTCTATGCTTGACACGAGACAACAACTGCTTCAAGAAATTTCATGAAGAGTAATGTTTTGTTTTCAACGTTTTGACATATCTCTTTTAATAGACGAAACAGACTTTTACTATACTCTTAGCTCGATAGGGACCCAATGTCCACACCTGTGGACATCCTCCAGAAGGGAGGGGAGGGGGGTCAACTTTTTTTTTTAGTTGATCAATGGTCAAAATTATTTTTTTTAAGTCAACTACAAAGAAATGAACATAATCAGAAAAGTATTTCTATGGTCAGGTCTCAGGAGGTTAGATTCAAGAAAATCTTGTCGTGGTATTATCATTGACACAGGATTTTTTTCCTATTTTTGTTAGAGAAATTGAAAAAACAACGAATTTTTCCTCACTGGATAATGAAGAATACTCTTTTGCCCCCACTCCCTCGCCAGGGCCGTGTCTGTCATTTTTTTGGAGGGGGGAGAGGGAACAAAAAAGTTAAAATAACGCATCAAAAATTCGTTTAAATACATTGCGTTATATTTTAACGTATCAAAGCAAAAATATCAGGGGGGGGGGCACCAGATACGACCTAGCCCCTTTAAGTTTCGTGAATTGAAGTTATTGATCAATACCAGTGGTATCAACTGGCGGAGTTGGTATTTTATTTGCAAGATTTGTATGTGCTGCAAGCCCTAGATGAAAAGAAGACACTTATTTTAACAAGTGGTGGGCTAGTTGCCCTCCAATCACTTTCGACTATTAAATGGGGCACTAGAAATTTCAATTTACAATCAAATGAGTCCATTAATTAATTTCTAAGATACATCTTTCCATACAAAGTGCCCTGGTCTGAAGAAAAAAAAAATAGTATATTGTGCCCGCATAAGGGCTTTTGGAAAGTTTAAAGTAAAAACACATAGGCAAAAGGAAAAATCACCCTAATTAAGAAATTTTGAAACATGACAAAATATTGAACTTCAAAGGGGGCTCATTCGATTGGAAATCAAGAGTTCTAGTGCCCTTTTTAACAGTCGAAAGTGATTGGAGGGCAACTAGCCCCCCCCCCACGCCCATCATTCCCCCAAACACATCCAGTCAAAAATTTGGGATAGCCATTTTGTTCAGGGTAGTTGATTTCCAGATAGAAAATATATTTTTGAGGAGGAAACTTCCCCACAACATTCAGGGCAAGGGTTTTAAGTTATGCCCTGGGGGCATATAAGGTTTTTATAGAAGGTCTTGCCGTAGAAACTTCAAAATAGGCTCATTCGATTGGAAATTAAAGGGCTAGTGCCCTTTTTAACAGTCGAAAGTGATTGTAGTGCAACTGCCCCCCCCCCACGCCCATCATTTCCCCAGACACATCCAATCAAAATTTTGAGATAGCCATTTTGTTCAGCGTAGTTGATTTCCAGACAGAAAATATGTTTTCGAGGAGGACACTCCCCCACAACCCTCAGGGCAACGGTTTTAAGTTATGTCCTAGGGGCATATAAGGTTTTTATAGAAGACATTGTCGTAGAAACTTCAAAAAAAGGCTCATTCGATGGGAAATTCAAAAAGCTAGTGCCCTTTTAATTGTCGAAAGTGATTGGAGGACAACTAGCCCCCCCCCCGCCCATCAGTCCCCTAACCACATCCAATCAAATTTTTTAAATATCCATTTTGTTCATCGCAGTTGATTTCCATATAGAAAATATCTTTTTGAGGAGGACACTCCCCCACAACCCTCAGGGCAAGGGTTTTTAGTTATGCCCTGGGAGCATATAAGTTTTTTATAGAAGGCTTTGTCGTGGGAACTTCAAAAAATGCTCTTTCGATTGGAAATTAAAGGGCTAGTGTCCTTTTTAATAGTCGAAAGTGATTGGCGTGAAACTAGCCCCCCCCCCCACGCCCATCATTTCCACAAACAAATCCAATCAAAACTTTGAGATAGCCATTTTGTTCAGCGTAGTTGATTTCCAGATAGAAAATATGTTTTTGAGAAAGACACTCCCCCATAACCCTCAGGGAAAGGGTTTTAAGCTATGCCCTGGGGGTATATAAGGTTTTTATATAAGGTGTTGTCGTAGAAACTTCAAAAAAGGCTCATTCGATCGGAAATTCAAAGGGCTAGTGCCCTTTTTAATAGTCGAAAGTGATTGGAGGGCAACACACACCCACCTTTTACCCAAACGCATCCAATCCAAATTTTGAGACAGCCATTTTATTAAACGTAGTTTTAAGGTCTGGAAATTAGGTCTTTGAGGATGACAACTCTCTCACAGTCCTCAGGGCAAGGGTTGTAATTTAAGGATTCTCCGAATCCTTCATATTACTTTTTATGGAAGGGATACTCGTATAAATTTTAGAGAGGGCTTATTTGATTGGAAATTGAAAGTTCTTGTTCACTTTTTAAGAGTCAAAAGAGATTCGAGACAACTAGTCCCCACCCCCTCATCCACGCCCTAAATTCATCAGATAAAAATTTTGTTAAAAATAGTTGAAAGGTTAATTAGCAAAACTCAGGCGTCGACAAAACCCCCCAGGGCCCAGGGACAGGAAGGGATTCTCGTATAAACTTCAGAGAGGACTCATTTGATTGGAAATTGGAAGTTCTAGTCCAGCTCTTACGAGTCAAAATCGATCAAAGGCCAAATACCCCCCACGCTCTTTTTCCCCACCCCTCCCTTTGAACTAATTCTGTTTATACCTGAAGGCCCAATGAGAGTTGTAATGTTTTAGTATTAACACACAGTTACTAGGCATCTGCTCTTCTCCCTAACAAGGAAAGAAACAGAGCGTGTAAGGCAGTGGCAGACCCAGGGGAGGGGAGAGCCCCCCTAACGTAGTCTAAAGTAATGTAATTTACTTAATTAGCGCAAGATTGCGTTAATTAAACTTGCTCCTAACCCAAGTTTATCGGATCAACTTATTTTTCGCCCCCCCCTAAGAAATCCTGGATCCGCCCCTGGTGTAAGGGCACTATAAATTTTAATTTGTAATTTAATGAACCCCGTTCCAAAGTTTATGCGACCACCTCTTCCACATAAAGTGCCACTGGAAAAATAAATAAGTATTAATTCATTGAACCCTTATGGCTCTTTACTTAGATAACGCTATAGCATTGCTTCTGAAAAGAAAATGTTATTTGAGGGGGGATGAATTTCCCAGGAGTGGGATTTCCAAATGTGAATTATTCAGGAAGGGGACGACTAAACCCTATTCGATGATATTCTAAATTTTACATCTGAAAGTAACAGGAATAAAGAATCAACGGAAATGTCAGAGATAGCACTTCAGGTTCCTTTAGACGATTTTGTTCGTGTTTAAAAAAAAAAAAGACATTTTCAAAAGACAGATTAATTTCGTTTGTATTACTTTCTCTGTGGTCACTCAATTATGCATGTGAGGAGGGAGACTTCCCGCCACCACTGTCTCCGCGTAGGTTTCAGTTATTATCTCAAGCCTTAAAAATGAACGCAATGCGATAAAAGTATAACTCAAGATAACATATATAGAATAAATTATGCACATAACACGGAACAATTAATCAAATTTACATATTATGAGTTGAGGTTCACCCAAATGATGGGCCAGGGGGCTCACCATTCCACAATCTATGAAATCAATCCTGCAATAACTAAAAATATAAAGTGTTTTTGAGTATTTTAAAGTCTTCCACAACTCAAGCGGCCCAACATTCTACAGCCCAATGAGTCTGTCTGATCTCTAAAATCAGGAACGGAGGAGATAAGTGAAGTTCCGCCCCGAATTGGATGAGTCTCCAGCCTCCCCCTCACCCTCTCCTACTGTCTACGCTAAAGTTTTCTTCCTTCTGCCAACTACACCGCCCCCACCCCAAAGACTTTAATAAGGTAAAGTTTTGTATGGGAAAAACACATAGTAAATCTATTACAATTATCCAATTATAAGGTTAAAATACATACTCTGCGATAGATGCAAAATTGCTTTGGCACACAAAATCCCATTAAGGTCAATTCCAAACAGTCATGATCCCTATGTGACAGCAAGTGAAATGGTTAAAACACCCTTATTGGAGCTAATTTTCAATCCATTCATTGTTGTCAATCACTGTCCACAAGTTATGCAAGCTGTCTATTGTTCATATATAAGGTTTTTATCCAAGAAGTAATCGTTTAGACTTTGAAAAAAGCCTTATTCGATTTAAATTGAAAGTTCTAGATCCGTTTCTTAAAGTCAAGAATAATCGGACAGTAAGCAACCCCCCCCCCATGCAATAAAAACTTGAAACTTTTTGAATAAAAAACGACCAAAAATTAATTAAATAAAACTTTCCGAAAAATAAGTTTTTCAAAGAAAAGTAAAGGCCATTTTAAACTTAAGCTCAGGAGATATGAATACCTGTTGAAATTCAAACTCAAAACGACCAGAAGTTAATATTAAAGAATCAGTGAAACCCAAAACGAACAGAAATTAAATAAACAATCATAGCAAAAAACATACGACAAGTAATAATATAAATAATAAATAGATCTTAAAGCGAGTAATGCTTAGATTGAAGATGAAAATCAAGCTTAAAACGAAAAAAAATAGTTTGATATTAAAGTATAAATGAAGCTTAAAACAAACAGAAATTAAAAAAAAACAATCAATGCGAACAAACAAACAATATATATTAATCTAAATGAATAAATAAATCTTAAAACGAGTGAAACTTAAATTGAATATGCAAATCAAGTTTGAATCGAATAAAAATAACTACAAACAAGAATTTGGGTGTCGCCTCACTGCAGGAGCCTAAAACTTACTGCGTCATTGGCACTTTACTGAAAACGGATTATATTACAAATGTTTTCTTTTGTACTTAATATTGAAAATAAATATTAAAATTACAGTAAAATTTTTAACTGATGAGCTTTCAGCAATTAATATCATTATACATCAAGTATTTATACATCAAATCATTATACAGTTTAATTTATTAGTTCTTTCCAAGATTGGTCAAGACAAATATAGTTTCAATACAAACAAAACTTGGATACTGTCCCCTTCTTTAACTGCAAAAACATAAAGCCTTCTGCGTCATTGGCGCTTCACTGAAAACGAATTACTCTTATATTACAAATTTATTCTTTTCCAGTTCTTACAGCAATGAAAATGATGATCATTAGCTTCAATTCACGAAAATTAAAAGGGCTAGGTCGAATCCAGTGCCCCCCTCTCCTGATTTTTTTATACGTAAAAACATAACGCTATTTATTCAAATGAATTTCTGACACGTTATTTTAACTTTTTTGCACTCCCCCTCCCCTCAAAAAATAATGGACACGGCCCTGGGGAGGGGTTAGGGGCAACAGAGTATTCTTCATTATCTAGGGAGGAAAAATTCGTTGTTTTTTCAATTTCTTTTTAACAAAAATAGGAAAAAAAACTTTGTCAATGATAATACCAAGACAAGATTTTTTTGAATCTAAGCAAAGGGGAATGCAGAATTTTTTTGTAGGACCCCCCCCCCCCATTGAAGCTACTGGTATATCATCGTTATATCGTGACATTATTAAATTTGCTCCAAATACGGAAACAAAAGCTGGATTTTTAATCACCGAAGCAAAAATTGATTAGCTAAAAATCTAAAATTTTACTAATATCTTTCAAAATAAATCCGAATGTTTTAAATGATACTCAATAGCAGTGTTGTCAGATCGAAAAGAGAGGATTGTGCTTTCTTGAGCCCAAAATTATACTTTTCTGGACAGGATTATTCTACAATTTTTTTTTTATTTTCCCCAAATTCATGAACAAGTTAATCAGTTGTAAATTGGTATTTTTCTGATGAAAGACAAGTCCGAATTTGTCTTATCTTAATAAAAGTTCCAAATAGAATATAATCTGATAATAACATTAATCTATTTCTAACTCACTATGTTAGCAAAAGCACAGTATAAGCAACGGAAAGTAAAACTACAAACAAAATAACTAAATATAGGATAAAAACAGTTTTATTGAGAGTTATCTTTCTTCCAGAAGTCGACTTTGAAAACATAGTGTCGTCCCCCATCATCAAAATTTTTTTTCATATATTAAAAAAAGAATAAAAATGCAACTCATACACACGAACCTTTCAATATCTGCTTTTGGAACAAAGATTGCTTTCGGAGGGGCCACACGATAGTTTTCAGAATCGCGGAACCTTATCTGATTGTATATAGGGACGTATCTGCAAGTTTCTCTTTTCACGGATTTTTTGCTAAATAAATCTGTAGTCATTATGTTCGAGTCTTCCTTTCTGGAGTCATCAAAGTTTTTCTTCATATACAAAAAACGAAAAAAAGAAAGCAACTCATACACACAAATTTTTCCATCTTTGCTTTTGGAACAAAGATTGCTTTCGGATGGGCTACATGATGCTTTTCAGAATCGTGGAATCGTGTTGCTACTGAGTAGCAGTAGAAAGGGGGGTCCGACTCCCACGCCCACACCATATATGGGCATAGAGTCCCAAGGGAGATGGTTTTCTCACTGAGAAGGAAAAAAACAGGATTTTTCTCACTTGAAAAACAGGATTTTTCTCACTTTTATGGATGTTTCTTGGACGGTTATGAGTGTTGGTCAATTTATTTGTTGTTTTTCATGGATGTCAACATTAATTTATGTCTGTTTTATGGTTTTTGTCAGTGAGAATGAAAAAACAGGAATTTTCTCACTTTGATTGATGTTTTCTGGATTATTGAGTCTAACGGGGACAGGGTCAATGACACTTTGTTCAAGATCAATTGATTTGTTGTTATTGTTATGGCCAAGTGCACGCTCGGGGCGAATGTTAAGATCCAGGAATAGGAAAACAGGATCACGTGTTTCCTTCTCAGCCAATCAGAGACTCGGATACATCCCCCTTCTCAGCCAATCAGAGACTCGCTTACATATTAGCGGCGGAGGTTTGCAGAGAATATGAGGAAAGGATTTTTGCTATAGTTTTATTAGTCTGTGAATAGAATTCAAAGGAGTAAGAACAGTTTGACTTTACTCATTTGGATATACATTTGTGTGTTGATGAGTGGAATGTTTACCCTATTAGAAGTTGATAGTGGAGTTGATGGCAATAATACAAGAGTACCAAACATTGCGGTGGAAATCACAAGAGGATCACGGCTTTATCTGGAATGGGATGAAGTATTTGCAAGATATGTAATATCCTTGAGCAAATTTAAAATGGAGGATCAATTATGTTTCGCTGCAAAATTTGATATAGCACATGTGAATAGACTTCAATATGCTTTAAGTGCATTAGTGAAACATATCGAAGACAATAAACTGTATCGCTAATTGTACATGCTTAGTTTTATTGTTGTTGTTGTAATTATTCAATAAAATTGTTTTGAAATCGAAAATCTTCCCTTTCTTTTCTGGTCAGGTTAGGTTAGGGCTAACGAATCAGGGTCAGTCTAGAGTCAGCAGTCAGAGTGAAAGGATTGAAAAATGAATAAATTTGAGAAAGAGATAATTAGATCAAATCTAGTGTTTATGGAAAAACATTTGATTTTTGATGATGATTTTCTCAAGTTATCTCTTCAACACAGGATATTTTCTCATCAGGGAACACTTGAGGAAATACTAAGAACTGATTATCCCCCATTGGACTATTGTATGAAACTTGTAAGATGTGACTCAAATACTTATAGTCAATTTATTGATATATTAATTGGAGCAAAGCAGAATCATATCGTGGATATACTTTTGAAAACATTGCCAATGGATTCAGTGTAGATGGCTCCACCATTCGAAAAAGGTAACGTCACAGAGCTACTCCTCTCCCCATTCCTCCACATTGAATTTATGGAGCGAGGACGATCAGTTTCGTTTTAGCTGTGAGAGAGTTCACATCAGAAACCAAAAAATGTTCTATACATGTCCATTGTGCATGTATACTCTTGGCAGTTGAACTTAATGTGAGAATTGCAGAATTATTGATGAATAAAGCGAAGAGTGTAAATTATGTAATCCTTAAAAATTACATAGAGGCTATGCACCACAAACGAAAGGATGTCATTCATTTTTGGAGGAGCTTTGTGACTCTCACCCTAGAGGACATCTGTGCTTCAATTGTCATTATGATAAATGACATCAGTGGGAGAATACTTACCCCGCTATGATTGGAAAGAATCCCAAACGTGATTTTAGTTTATTTCTACGAGATTGGTATCGTCGTGGATTGAAATTATTCTGGGAAGAGAAATCTGGTCTACGATTCAACTGTTGGGGTAACAAGACAAAATGGTTTCTACGTCATCGTTGTGACGACACTGCCTATTATGACTATAAACCAAGTGATTTTTATTTGGCAGTTACCGAATGTGATACACCATTTGAAAACACTGTATGTGATATTGCTTCAAATAGACAGATTGAAACTCGTGTGTTTCATAATATGAATGCAAATAGTATCATTGATTATGCAAAGAGATATGACAGGAGTGAAGTTACATTGTATTGTAGATAATTGACTTTGTAGTCAATCAAGATCAAAATACAGTGAATCCATATGATTTACCAGCATTAGTGGTTCACGACCATTGCCTATACACCGATTAAGAAGAAGAAACCTAAAGTGAAGATTTAAAGACATTGTTTTATATATATGCATTTTATTAATAAACAAATTTACAAACATTTTTAAAGCACTTTACTCTTAGGGCACTGAAATCCATACTGTATCGGTCTGAAAGGATATGTTTCACTAGAAAGTCGTTCAGAATTGAAGTGTCACTATCAATATAGAGAAACTGCGTGTCAGTACGACTGCGATATCCGAAAACAAAATACAGAAGCCAGTGGAAGCCACAGCTTTTAGTCGTTGGATCCTACACCCTCTTCCGATTTGGGATAATGGTTTTACCACTACTTTCAATTAAGTTGCTGACTCAGGGTGTGTAAAATGTATAGGGTAGACCAAGAGGATCAAAAAATTTAATCGTCTTCATTGTTTGAAAGATGCATAGCCAATGACCCGTCATTACAGTCAACGGACTGCTATTAACAATAATCAAGGTAATGTTGACACTTTGAATTTTTCCAAGATTGTCCGAGGGTAGACAAGAGGATTTGTAGAAGGATATATAGGGGTCCATGTCAAATACACTCATTACTCGACTGGTGTTTATGATCCTAAGTCTAGTAAAACACTACCTTTAGGAGGAATTTCCAAATAGCTTTCATATTTGCTTAGTGAGATAATGGCGATACTCTCAGCCAATGGATCAGCAAATGTACACTCTAAACGCACACTCCCCGTACGTACTATACTCATATCCTGTGTGCCAGACAAATTCAGAACAATGATACCATGTGTTTTAGCAAACATATCTTCGGTTATACCATTTTCAAATAGTTGTGAATCATGATCTAGGGTTTGCATGGTCAACTCATACAATTTTCTTTGGGAGTTATCAAAAGATAGATTGTAAAGTGGGATGCCGTCTATTTGGCACGAAAGAGATGAAAGTCCAAACATCTCGAATTTATGTGGGCATCCAGTCCATGATCCTATTGCACTGGCGCTTTTTACAAATGCCAAAGCGAGTTTTGACGGAATTTCACCATTGATAAAGGATGAATCGGTGAAGGTGCGTGAGCCCATGGCAATATGACGTTGATTGGTGATTGTATGAGGAACAAGTAGTTTAATATTATTTCCATCGGCTCTCAGTTTTTCCACTGCCAAAGCAACCAGAATTCATGACCTGTTGTTTGCGTACATGAAGTATTGCCGAGGTGAGGGAGAGACTTAAATCAGGATTGGCAGCAAGTTCTTTTCTCAATATGAAATTGGAGGGTGCAAGCGTTAGTTTTATATCCACTTTAACATTGGGCGGCAGCCATTGAGGTATATTAAATATTTCATGATATATTTTTCCAACTATATGTAATTCACTAGTTGTAGCATTTTTAAGTGCATCTCTGTGGTATCAGTATTAGTGACATATTCATAAGCATTAAAGATGCCCCTCAATTTCTTGTATTAATTGGTTGTCATCAGCATGAATTGCATATAGCTTGTATAATTTGAGAGATTGTTGCTTGTACTCACCAGTGTGCCATTGATGTAGACACTAATTTGACGAAATAGATTATGTAACATACAATTTTCATAGGATATACCATCGGCCCGAATTGGCATTGTATTATCGGATTTCCGGAATTTCATTTGTAAATCTATAAATATCGAAGACATTTCCATAAAGTAGTCTTCATTGGAATAAATTTAAAATTGGATATTATCGGAGAGGGGTTGTTGAGGATAAAATTGTTCATAGTATCCATGCTTGACACTCACATCAACATTTTCTGCATTGAATAGATTCAATGAGGCGGTGAGTGAAGGTTGAGAATCCTTATGTGGCAAGTAGGACATCTTAAGAGAAGAAATCTAGTTTTGATCTAACAATTTTCTTCCTGTGGCTTATTCTTCTGTTTACACTAGGCGTCGGCTTTTTCATTCTTTTCTTTGACAAGAGTGATGATGTCTTTCGTTTCTGACCTAGGTGGAGACTGATGAGTGATGCAGTGTTTCTCAACCTTTTCAAGCCTTTATTATTTTGTTTTAATTTCTCGCCAAGGGTTCGCGCACTGGACCTAAGATTTTCCGTAGAACTTTTTTTTTAAATCCTTGCTAGAGCCCCAATCGTATAGTGTAGAGGATGCAAAATCTGTCGCAGCCGGTACAAGATTTTTTCTAGCCAGTGGTAGTGAAGAGCAAAACAGCTTAGCAAACCAACTGCCAAGACCGTAGCCAGACATTGACGAGCAACCTTTGTAATAGTCCATTACATTGCCCTGTTGTCTTGGGCCAAGAGTATTAACATAGCAGTCAATATCAGGACAAGTGAATACCCCTTTTCTATTAGACATCTTGCTGCTGAATGATATGACGAAAATGGCATGTAATCACAGCCAAACCTTTTGAAATTGCTTTGGGATCACCCAATTTACTTTTAAGTGTTAACTGACAGAGTTCCAAATAGGAAGTGTTTACGGGAATATACTGAAGATGCTTTATATTGTAGTGGTGAGTATGCTCTTGATTGGTTCTCGTTCAAGAACTCGTAGGAGGGGAACATTTGAATTACCAACCCGAGATGTTTCCACAAATGAAGCGTAGAGAAATATACAAGTGTCCGTGGAGAAGGCAGGCGGATAGTCAGCAAAAATGAAACCTGCCCAACTGCGCTATAATCAACATTTAAAAAATCCGTCAAAAACTCATCAATATTAGATGGTATTTCAATAGAATTAATAATACCATGCCATTCGTTGATAGCCGGTATTTCAATGTCCTGAATGGCGTCCTCTCCTTCTCCAACTGATGAGGATGATGATGATGATGATGATGACGACGAGTATGGGACCAATGGTCCAACCTATAAATAAAAAATAGCTTATTTTCAAAGTGTTCAAATCACCCCTACTGTTTAAAATTTGGATTATTATTTACGTATTATTTAAAACGTGCTTAGTAGCAGTAGCAGTATGCACATAGTAGCATTTGGTTAATTCACTGTTTCCCACAACTATCGATATTCTGAAAGTTCCAATTTCCAACTTAATATAAGATATTTACAATCTAAAACGCATTACATAGAATTGACAATTTGATTTTTTTCAAACAACTCCCCTCAATTTCCAGTATTTAATGACTCCCCCTCCGAGCAGGCCCAAAGGGCCATCGCGGCGCTTCCCGGGCCCCACAGCGCTTCCCGGGCCCACCGGCGCTTCCCGGGCCCACCGGCCCTTCCCGCCGCGGTCGCTGGCCGTTTACATAATGTCCAAAAAAAAAAAAAAAATTGTTAGACCATAAGTCGTTTCTCTCTCTAATTCCTTACAGGTTGTCTAGGACTCATTAGCTTAATTATTGTAAGCCGCGTCTGTTCTGTTCAGCAGGAAAATACAATTAAATGGGGACCGTTAACTCCCCTAAAATCTTGGCAAGTTGTAAGGTTGAAAGCTGTCAAAAATTTTACACAAATTAGAACACTGCCTATGCAATGCTATATTCTCACGGCCTTCAAATTGAGTGGGGAGAGAAAACCTCTTTTAAAATCTATGACATAATTTTACTTAAAGGTAGAAACTAAAGGTAGAATTAAAGGTAGAAACTAAACAGCTTTGAAAAAAAAACCGTGCGGTCTGACTTGTTAGCCTTTCCTCATAGAAAATTGTGTTTAAATAAACACGTAGTTTATAACGTAAAGGCAGTTTTCTATGAGGAAATATGCCGTCAGAATATAGCTAGACCTTTTTGGCTTCACTATGAGAATTCAGCAGACTGCTGAATGTATACGATAATTGGTCTGATCTATAAAAGGGGGAAAAATGTCCTTTAATATCTCTGCGAGACAATTTTACTGCGCGATGAAATGAAACGATTGTTGGAAGACCGAATCCTTAAAACTATAATATTCAATTGTGAAAAACCGTATTTTGAGATAAAAAGGTTCTCTAACAGTAAAAGACTAGAAATTAGTGAAAAATATTATTATGAGAGATAGCAACAGTTTATGATCTAGAGTGGGGGGAACAGAGAAAATATGAAAAAAAGAGCGATTTAACAAAGCAAAAAAAATTATATTTAGACATCTCTCAGGGAGGGGGGAGCAGATAAATTTAAAATAATGGTTGGGGGGCGGGGGGTTAAGATTTTAGTATCTCTGAGACAAGTTTATATTAGGTTGAACAATAGTTTTGTTTTTAGATATTTCTATAAGATAGGTAAGAAAAAATGCTCACATTCGCAAATCCTGGCTGCACTTGGGTGCCAGATGGACCTGGCATAGCATGCTGGAGGGCGACCTCCTGACCTAGCGTTGGTGTGGCAGCTATTAGAGGTTCACGGAGAGCGGATGGGCAAGCGATGTCACAATCCTGCGCAGATTGGGCTGCGGCTTGGGCAGGCAACACTTGTTTAGGAGGCTTCGGCCAGCGACCATATTGGACAACTGTCGCCTTCGCAGGGGCCGCATTATTACCCCCTGCTCTCTTACTGGGAGGCGGCGGGTATTCTTCACAATTTGCCTTAAAAGAAGAGAAAAAAGTTAGTATCGAAATAATTTCCCCCTTTTTTACAGAAGGAAAATTAGTACCCCCATCCACATAGCCAGAATTTTGTCTAGAAAAGCATTTATCACTAAGAAACCCCCTCCCCAGCATTTTCAGTAAAGCAAAAAGTAAAAATATACTAAACTCAGATATCAAATGCTATTTTAATTAATTAAAAAAGCTTATTCATAGACATCCCAGCCCCTTACTTTTCATGCAAAGAAACACTTTATTTTCATTTTACAATAATGGCGATAGAATTGAGGCATATCCCCCTTGCCCTCTTTTCAGCAACGTCATAAAAATATTGGTAGCAATTATTTTTGGAAATAATCCCGTTTCACTCTTACATAGAATATAGAATTCCAATGTCCTAAATATCTATCGCTAATTTTGCAGACAAAATTAGTTCTCCGCTATTTTCAGACAAAGACAGAATTACGTAAAAGGCATTGAAAACCTAGATTGCCTAAAACCAGCTAATGTAAACAAAACAGGAAAAGGGGTGACAAAACTATTTATAGGCTTGCACGGAGCCTAATGTCAAACTGAGCTGTATATTGCCTTAAGAATTGACGGAAATCAGTGGTCGCTTTTAGCTAGGATATATAAAGCTTAAAATTGTATAATTTTATCGAAAAGAGAATTATTTCAATTTCGAGAATTATCATTGTAAAAACATTGGGGGGGGGGGTTTGAGGAGGGTTTAGGTAATAAAAAGAAGACCTTTTACGTTTTCTATCGAGTATAAAGATAGCATAGTGGTATTAGAGTGGGAGGGGGATGGGGTACTTACCAAAATATACTGGAGGGTGATCAAGGAAAATAATTTTATTTTGAAAATAAAAAATGAAAATGCACTAAAACAGAACTCACATTGCTAATTGTGCCTGCCAAGGCTTTAAGCTCATCAATAATTTCAGGTGTTCTATCCATTGTGTCACAATACTTACTGATAATTTAATCACAATGCATGTCCGTTATATACGAAATCCCATGGGCGAATTGTTATGTAATGGGGAAAATCATATGTATGCGAGTCTCTGATTGGCCGAGAAGGGGGATGTACCCGAGTCTCTGATTGGCTGAGAAGGAAACACGTGATCCTGTTTTATTATTCCTGGATCTTAACATTCGCCCCGAGCGTGCACTTGGCCATAACAATAACAACAAATCGATTGATCTTGAACGAAGTGTCATTGACCCTGTCCCCGTTAGACTCAATAATCCAGAAAACATCCATCAAAGTGAGAAAATTCCTGTTTTTTCATTCTCACTGACAAAAACAATGAAACAGACATAAATTATTCTTGACATCCACGAAAAACAAGAAATAAATTGACCAATACACATAACCGTCCATAAAACATCCATAAAAGTGAGACAATTCATGTTTTTTTCAAGTGAGAAAAATCCTGTTTTTTCATTCTCAGTGAGAAAACTATCTCCCTTGGGACTCTATGCCCATATTTGGTGTGGGCGTGGGAGTCGGACCCCCCTTTCTACTAGTAGCAGCACCAAATTTTCTGTTTATCAAACGGAGTTTTCTTAAGTTTACATTAGCCACTTAATTTTTACTGATTAAAGTAAATTAATAAATTTACAGAAGAATTATTGTCAATAATTCCTTGCGATGACATGTTGGATAAAGCTACACCTTCTGATCGAAGGTTAGCAGGTTCAATCCCATGTGTTGCAAGGAAGTTCATTATGTATTCACAAGCAATAATTTTTTTTTATTTAAAATGAAATGTTTTGCAGGCATTAAGACATAATTAATTATAGAAAAAGCCAAGACAGATAGTCCGAGGGATTGAGATTCAAATCTGGGATAAGCCCTTTTTAGGATTGTATAAAAATTATGTCATTTCATTTGTTGATAGATAAGTCTATCTATCATCCGTACATATATCATTCCTAGGGCAGAACTAAGGTAGATAGTCATAGAATCAAGAAATGAAAGATTAAATTGATTATGGGTTGACGCGTGATGGACAATGTCCACTGGACTTGTATGCAAAATCTGGGACTGTATTTGCTTGGACTCTCAGGCGGCAAACAAGTGAAGCCTAAGTAAAATGGAAAGGCTCATCATGGGAGCGACTCCTTCATGATCGGGGCTGCTTTTCAGCCAGAAAAAATTGATTAGCTAAAAATCTAACATTTTACTACGGATTTAGTTCTATCTTTCGAAATAAAGCCGGTTGTTTTAAATGCCACTCAGTAGCTCTAATCAATGAAACAAATAGGAGGATTTTCAGATTTTGAAAAAGAAAATACGAGTGACAAGATTTGTCAAAATGTAATTTCGGTTGTAATTATCAAATAACATTTATTAAACTTATGGGTTTATATTTAGATTTTACTTTAAAGTATAAAACCTTTCCCCACATATCAAAGATCATTTTAAAATTTTGATAATAAACACAAAATTTTCTAATCGAGACTTGGACAAAATTGTGGCCTTAAATCAGAAATATATGATCTTATCCCTTTAGCCGACGTTTGTCAGAACTAGCATTGATAAATGGCGTTAGTTCACGGTAATTTAGGGGGGGGGGACATAACAGTATTTTTCAAAATCTAGAGAGGAGAATTTTGTGGTGCGTCTTTAGATTTTGTCTTTTAGTGAATCTTGTCTTTAGATTTTTAAAAAGTTCACGGAGAGTGTTGTTTTAAGAGGAACTCAAGTTTCCGGGGTGAGTATAAATAGAGCCAAGATACATAAGTTGTCAATCAATTGTAAAGCAAATGCCTTGTAAGAAACAATTGGTATTTGAAAAAGATTTTAGTTGTGAAACAAATTTAACTAATAAATTAAACAAGATTAATATGGATCAAAGATTTCCGCAAACAGGAAGCGTTGGGATTACGTTCGAGAGGGCTTTATCGCGTGAAATTTCAGCAAAAAAGAGAAGGCAAAGTGTACACTCTATGACGAAGGTCCAACCAGTGGTACCTAAAGTTTGGGAACAGTTTTTTAGGGAAAATAAAAGGCCTTTATTGATTGAGCTCGAACTTGAAAAACGGAACCGGGAGCCAGGTCAGTTAATAAAAGAAAACCAGTTGAAGACACAGGCAGAGTTTATGAGACACGTCCCAAAGCCAATCTCAGTTATTACTAGACCGAAAATTACAGCAAAGAAGCTATTAGTATTTATCAGACCTAAAATTGCTAGGATAATAGACTCTGAATCATGTAACCCATGTATTTGAAATTAGACCAGACATATGAATTTATCAAAAGTATTTCAAAAGCTGCACAAGCCCTGAGCTGCCTAACTTCCGAATGAGCAACTGTGACAATAGTTTTTGGCTATTTTTTCGAGATTTAAAAAATTATTAGTTTAAAAATTTTGCGTAGTTTTAATATCTTGTTAAGCTCAATATTTAGTCATGTTTCAAAATTTCTTAATTAGGGTGTTTTTTCCTTTTGCCTATGTGTTTGTACTTTAAACTACCCAAAAGCCCTTATGTGGGCACAGCATACTATTTTTTTTTCTTTAGACCAGGGCACTTTGTATGGAAAGATGTGTCGTAGAAATTTCCTAATGGAATCATTTGATTGTAAATTGAAATTTCTAGTTCCCCATTTAATAGTCGTAAGTGATTAGAGGGCAACTAGGCCCCCACTTGTTAAAATAAGTGTTTTCTTTTCATCTAGGGCTTGCAGGGCATACAAATCTTGCAAATAAAATACTTACTCCACCAGTTGATACCAGAGGGATTGATCAATAGCTTCAATTTTTGAAAATTAAAGGGACTAGGTTGTATCTAGTGCCCCCCCCCCCCTGATATTTTCGTTTGATACGTTAAAATATAACGCAATGTATTTAAACGAATTTTGTATGCGTTATTTTAACTTTTTTATTCCCTCTCCCCCCTCCAAAAAAATGACAGACACGGAACTGGCGAGGGAGTAACGCCCGGGCGCTCCGAAGAGCGGATGAAGATTTGCTTGATGTTTTCAGGAGAAATTTCTTAAGGATTGTTCTGGGTAACAGGCTGACTGACCATATTTCAAACAGTAGGCTATACGAAAAATGTGGTTCAATACCACTCTCTAGGGCTATTATGAAAGAGCGTTCGGACCATAAAAGCTTACAGTACCTAAGCACATTCAAAAATCCAACGGGAATTTTAGCTAGGTGGATAATGAAAATCCAAGATCTGGACTACGAATTTGAGCATTTGTCGGGTAAACAAAATGCCCCCTGTGATTAATTGAGTAGATACCCCGAAAATAACTCCTCAGATAACGAAAACAAAGAAATAAATGCCATTAGTCCCAGTAAACGAAAACACAAGAAGAGTAAACCTAAAATCCAAATAGAAGAAAGCCAAAATAATCATTGCCCCTTATCACTGGCAAACATTAAAAGAAACCAAATTAAGGATGAAATGTGTTCGACTCTCATTAATTATTTTGTAAACTTTGATCCCCTTCCTTATAAGTTCAAACTTTGAGATGGGAAATAGACAATTTTTCTTATGATTTAGACAAAGAAATCCTTTGCAGGATAGTAACAGGCGATACAAATAGAAATCAAACGTTAATAATACCTGTATTACCCCAAAACCTAATATTACCTGCCTTTGAATATTTTCATTCGGATGCAGGCGGACACTTGGGAATCACGAAAACCTATTATAGATTGAAACAATATTTCTTTGTTCCTTCAGCACTAACCAAACTCAAAGACTACATAAACAATTGCGAATCATGTAATTTAAGAAATAATCCCCAAACTTATCCCCATCCCCCAATGGGAAGAGTGCCGGTAGCGAGGTTTCCTTTCGAAATTGTTTCATTTGATTTATATGGAACCAGTGGAGGCTTACCTGTTTCAAACAGAGGCCGTACTTGCATTCTTTCAGTTATAGATCACTTTTCCGGGTTCACTTTTGCTAAAGCATTGAAAAATCAAGGTGCATACGCTACGAGTAAAGCACTAGCGAAAATACTTCTAAAATTTGGCGTTCCTAACAAGGTTATAAGTGATAATGGAAGTATTTTTTTTTCAAAGGTAACCACAGATTTAATGAGTTTTCTTAATATAGAGAAATTGGTGACATCCCCCTATCACCCGCAAGCTAATGGGAAAATCGAAAACAGGCACAAAATATTTTAGAATGTCTTGAGCATTTATACAAAAGACAATAGGAACGATTGGGATCAATTCCTACCTTACTTAACCAATGTAATCAATACTGCCTATTCAGAGACAACTAAAGCAAGTCCATTTTATCTTTTATTTGGGCGCGATTTTAAAATACCCTATCAGGAAGTTGTAGAATCCAGACAGTATTACAATAATAAAGAGGAATACAAGCAAGATTTTATAAATAAGATGAGGAAAACCTATAAGATAGTTAAACAAGAATTAGAAAAATGTAAAACAAACCAAGAGTTGAGAAACGAATCCAAAGTCAAAGGGAACATAAATTTTAAGGTAGGAGATTGTGTCTACCTAAAGAATGAGGCAAAGCTGGAAGGCAAAAAACTTTCCAATAAATATTTGGGACCTTACAGAATAATCAAAAAATACGACAATGATTTTACTTTTAAAATGATAAACCCTGACAACGGAAGAACATATACCGCACATGTTAGCCGTATGAAAAGGGCCAAGTACCCGGACAGATGGGCACCGAAACCCTCATCTACCTCATAATTCGTCAAACGCGGAAAATAAATTCCCCAAGTCAAGGCTAGCCGAGTTAAAACCTTTCAATTTCAAACAAGACTATTTCGAAAATGATAGTGACGGGAAAAATTTTGAAGAATTCTTAGCCATGAAAAATCTAGTTGTCCCCAAAGGGAAATCTTTCATACCAATAGCAACAAAACCCCCAAAAGGTCTAAAAAGTTCATCGTCAGAAAGCTCAAAAGAGTTAGACTATACACTGTCCCCAAAAACCCAATTTTTCCCCGATAGAATTTCAACCCCTTTTCCCCCCAAAAGATTTCCAGATGATATGGTATCACCAGCAACCCCGAAAGAGAGGCCCCTATCCTTACAGGATGAATTAAATAGAGCTATGGAAACCCCGGGTGTAAAAATAAAGAAAACTCCACCCAAGGAAACAAACAAGAAAAATTTGAGAGAAACTATGGACATTATCAATTATCCTACAAAAACAAGGCAAAGTACCTTGCCTGGGACCAAGGAAAACCCTGAAAATGAAAATCTAGAACAATATCATCACATAACGGTATCCAAAGTGAAGCCCAAGGAATCAGCCTCCTGGCGACAGACCATGTTACAAAAAATACCCCACCCCCCGGAAGATATAGCATTCAAACACTGGAGACACACTCCACAAACATTTGACTCCTCCCAGAGTTCCCAAGAATCCTTTAACTCCCCCGAAACAGGAATTCAGCGCGAGGAAATGGAAAATAAACCCTCCACTTGCAGAGGAGACGAAATATATGAAGCAAGGGAAGGTGATACTCCTAAATCTCAAAGGACCACCCCGGAAATCCCCAATGATGAATCTTCAGAGACCATTTCTACTGAATCAGGCGAGGAATCAGCTCCAGACGAACCCCAAGATGCACAAAAACGAAAACCGACTTCGGCTACGGCTCATGCGAAAGAAGCTAAATTAAAAGGTCAAAAGTTCTTATTGAAGCAGTACAAGAAGTTTGACTTAATCTCTATGGGAAGGTCTAAAAAGAATAAAACGCCAGAAAGTGAACAGGAAGTTATCACTAGAGCCGGTAGAGTGATTAAAAAACCAGATAAGTGGAAGTATGTCTAGAGATCAAGTACCCCAAAAAGTCATAAAATAATTTTAAAACGAAATGAGTAGGTTGAATCAGCAAAAAAGAAAAACCTTAAAACAAATGTGTATGGATACGAAACTTCAACGAAAGCTATCCGTAAAAGGTCGAAGGAAAATAATAGTTAACTTTTCCAGATAAGCTGGATTCCGGTTTGATAGAAAACCTTGAAGGCAGAAGCAGAACAAAAAAATTTTTAACCCCCCCCCCCCCAAAAAAAAAAACCCTGGTGCCACCCCGTTGCAAAAAGAACAAATATGGATGAATTACTTGAGAGGCGATCAAAACTCCTGAATGCTGCAGCACAATTGATAACAGTGAGATTGAAAATCAAAAACATGATAGAAGTCACACTCCAATCCTTTAGTAAAGCCAAGGCTTCCAAGGAAAAAATAAACAAGGAAATAAATGAAATCCTCTTGGCAAAACCAATAAATAACCTAATCGAGACCGAATTCATGGAATGCAAGGAACAGGCTGCAAAAATACAGAATGAAATGGAATCAGTAAGTGACGCCACACTTGTCAATGGATACGATTATTTTGATAAGCTTCAAAAGTTACAGAGCCTATTCAATAAAAAGCAGGAAATCAGTAAAAAAGTGGAAGACTACAAAACCAATACCATTGTAACTGCCACAGCAGTAGTGCAAAAAGCACTGGTACCAGAACAAGTCAAGCTCCTGAATCTACAACATGAATATGACCGTTTAAAAGCACAAAAAAAATAATCAAACTCAGACAGGAAAGTCTATAAAAACAGTTGGAAGAAAACAAAGCCGAAATCAACAAAGAGTTGCAAAAACAAAGGCAATTTTGTTCAAACTTAGAGAAGATGGTGGAAACCTTGTTTACCATTGAAGTTGGCTTGCCCCTCGACCCACAGTTGAAAAATAGTCTTGCTAACAATTACAATGAAGGGCCACCACAACCCTCGTATTTCACAATACCAAATCAAGCTCAGTATCCCCCATGAACCCTCAAATGGAATTTATTCAGAAAACCCTCCAACTTATGACAGCGTGACTACTAGGACCCCATGCCCCGCCATCCAAGTAAATGATACGACTTCCAAAGGCTCCTCAAAAATCTCTTCACCATAAGGAACGCCCAAAACGCATTCGTTACCAGACTATACAGAAAAATAAGAAAATATTAATCATGGCTGTTAGTTAAATTAAAAAAGGAGGTAAAGATTCTTTTCTCTATTAAATACAAAAAAAAAAAAATTACAAGTTCGTTACCGGCCGATACTGAAAACTAAGAACATATCAATCATGCATTTTAGTTAAATTCAAAAAGGAGGTAAAAGTTTCTTCTCACTTAAATGCAAAAAAAAGAAATATTTATTTTACAAATTTAGTATAGAAAATTGTGCGAACAAGTGTATGCGATAATCTAATACCACGTGCGCGATCCACGTTAAACTAGAGGACTTGTATTTCTGCTGAACAGAATATAGTATTTCCTGTTTTTTGGACGAAATACTGTATTTTGGATTCAGCCGTAGAAGATAAAGTATAGTTGGAACAGCCGTCCCTGTTTTGCCTGTCCCAGGTAGGCCCTGGAGTAGATAAACATGATAATCACTAGGGCTTTTCATGTACTAAATTCAAGTATATTTCAATGCACAACCCCAAATCACATTAATTCAGAACATAATTTTAATCCTAATCGAGTATTCAAATTCGGATCTAAAGAAACTTTCAGTATATCAGACCTCGAAATACAAAAAATAAAAATAAAAATTCGATATATTTAGACTACGAAATCATCTTCACGAGTCACCTTTGAAGAAGGTGTCACTTTTGAACTCAGTTTAGTTGAGATTTTATCGATATACCTACTACTTTAAAAAATACTGGAGCATCATTGCCCCATTAGTGAAAATTTGAGGAAAGAAACATTTTAACTGATAACACAGGGTCGATCCTATCTTTTCTGAAATTAATTTCATCTGATGACTTATCCAAATTAAAAAACCGCACGCGAACAAGATAATCAAACATTGAATCGTAGAGTATCCTAACCTTTTTTCTTTCACCTTCAGCATAAGGCGTATTCAGTATTTTTGTTATTACGACATTGGAATTCTTGAAAAACCGCTTAGACAATTGGTCAAACGTAAAACCTTATTTTAGCAATATCTTGTTATTATTATTAGTATTATCATAATAGCCACCCCTAAGACACGCGACATTCAATTACCTAAATAATAAATAACCGCTTCTTACAGTAAAACTAAAAAAAAACTTTGGCCCAAATAGCAACAAAAAATATTCTTTTAATAAAACAAAATAATAAAGTCAGCTGAATGAAAAACCCCTACTAATTGTTTTAAGCATCCCAATAATACGACCAAACAATATCCTTGCCCTTTCCTAGGGTAATATCCTTTCCCTTTTTATGTTATAAGTTAGCTATGCAGTTCAATTATACCACGTAAAGTATTAGTATGAAAAAAAACTTACCTTACGCCTGCATTTGGAAATCCACAAAAATTAATGGCAAATTAGTCGATTTATTCACGCATTTTTTCTAAAAGTTAGAATACTTCCCATTTTTATTTGCAACGTTATCAATTACATTGATTGACCTGTGTACTGTTTTATATTCTAAAAATATTCTTATTAATAAGTAATCAATTCGCCTAGTTTTGTTAGAAAATAATATTGTTTTTTGCTCTTTCAAAACAAAGAAGACATAGCTAAAACGCATACCTAAGCGGTAAAAGGAAAATAAACCCAAAATGTAAACAACCAGTAGGCTTGACCAAGCTCTAAAATTTAAAACATATTAATAAAAAAAACCAACTAATCTAGTTTGAAACCGGCGGTTTTCACAAAGCAAAAAAAAAACAGAAACGAAGAAAAGATTTCGCCCTTTCATTATTATTTTTGTGGTGCAATCCAAAGCTAATTCACATACCTCAAGTAAAGTGACTATTAAACAGGGCACTAGAACAGTAGAGATGGGGGTCCGACTCCCGTACTAACCACGTGGTTTATGGTTTTCTCAGTGAGAATGAAAAAACAGGAATTTTCTCACTTGGAAAAACAGGAATTTTGTCACATTTATGGTTGTTTTCATGGATGGATATGTGTGTTGGTCGATTAATTTGTTGGTGTTTATTAATTTCACTATCAACTTATTGATTTCTTTTTGTTTTGTCAGTGATAATTTGAAAAACAGAGTGACCGGACCACGGGGTGGAATGGGGTATCACTTGTCCATACAAAAAAGTTATGATAACACTTGTGAAAACATGACCATTATAACATTTAAAAACATAAACCACGTGGTCCTGTCACGAGTAGCACCTGTGAACTTGATTTACATAAAGTTCACTGAGAGCGTGCACTTACAACAACAACAACATCAACCTTGGAACACCTGTGCTGTCGACCTCAATTCACCTATCGTGAATCAATAATTCCCCATAGAAACAACAAATTAATTTCCCTTTCTTGACAGATCAATCAATCAATGACATCATCTGTCAGACTTTAAAAATTTTCGCCTAGAAACATTTCTCCAGGAATAGATCCAAATCATTAATGTCTTTGCCTCGGGAACAGTTCTACTGGTCGAACTCCAAAGGATATTAATAACCAAAGGACATGGAAACAATTAGGCAAGAAACATCTTAGCGATGAATTGTTTTAGCGCGCGAAAAGGTTTCCTATTAATTTGAAATGCGTTAGAGCAGAGATGCCAATAACAAAGGAACACGCTGAATTTGCGTTTAGGGATTATTTGGACGAAACCGTTTTAGACAGGTTATGGAACTATTTCGGCGAAACAGATAGAGACATTTTAAAATAAGATTTTTGAAGAGATTTTAGAAGAGAATTTAATGGTGAAACTCTGTGGTCGTTATAATACACAAGTTTCATTTGAACAGTGTTGTGAGGTCCTCTAACCCAACCCCAAAGGGTTCCAATCCTCCTACCCCAACCCCGAAGGAAGCCCCCCGTCCTCAAAGGCCCCCCAAGCTCCCAAAGGCCACGAGTTTCATTTGTGAGGTCCTCTAACCCAACCCCAAAGGGTTCCAATCCTCCTACCCCAACCCCGAAGGAAGCCCCCGGTCCTCAAAGGCCCCCCAAGCTCCCAAAGGCCCTCCACCGGTCCCCAAATGTCCCCCAGGCCCCCAACTGCCCCCCCCCCCCGGTTTTCTTTGGTGAAATTAGAATTGAATTGTGTTCTTTAGTAAAATTCAGAAGAGAACTTGAACTTTTCTTCACTTCGTTGAGGAAATTGTAAATTGAACTAGAAATTTTTATCTTCCATGAAAATATTCACAAATATGGTATTACTTTTTCAATCTACCGCCGAAAAATTTAGAATTGAACTTTAAATTTCTTTATGTCATTGTGAAATAAAGAACTTAAGTGGAAGATTTTTATTTTCTCTTGTGAAATTAGAATTGTATTGTGTTCTCTAGTAAAATTCAGAAGAGAACTTGAACTTTTCTTCACTTCGTTGAGGAAATTGTAAATTGAACTAGAACTTTTTATCTTCCGTGAAAATATTCACATGTATTGTATTACTTTTTCCATTTTCCACTGAAAAATAAAAAATTGAAATTTAAATTTCTGTATGTCTTTGTGAAATTAAGAATTTAAGTGGAAGATTTTTATTTTCTCTGGAGAAATTAGCATTAAAGTATGTTCTTTGGTAAATTTCAGAAGATAACTTGAACTTTTCTTCACTTCGTTTAGAAAACTTGAAATTGAACTAGAACTTTTCATCTTCCATGAAAATATTCACAAGTTTGGTATTACTTTTTCTATCTTCCATCGAAAAATTAGAATTGAACTTTAAATTTCTTTATGTCTATGTCTTTTTGTTTTCTCAGGAGAAATTAGAATTGGAGCGTGTTATTTGGTAAAATTCAGAAGAGATCATAAACTTTTCTTCACTTTGTTGAGAAAATTTGGAACATTATTTTAAATTTTTTCATATCCTTGAGAAAAATATCAGCAGTAGTTTAAAATTTTTATATTTTTTTGAAGAAAAGAACTGATTAAAAACTTATTTTTTTTTCCATTGAGAAATGGAGTGAAAAATATCAATAATTCAAGTTATAAAATGGGTTTATGATGGACATTAATAAAGGAAATTGCTCTGAAATGTTCATTTAAATTTATTTATTAGTGTTTTGTTATAAGAAAAGTATTAAAATAACTCTGAAGTAGAAAAAAAATAAGTAATTCAAGTCGTAACTTGTGTTTATGAGGGAAATTAAGAAAGAATCTTGATCTGAAATGTTTTTTAATGGTATTTATTTGTGTTAAGTTATACAAAAAGCTTAATGTTATTGTCGTGGTGAAAAATATTAGTAAATATAGTTTGACAACATGTGTATTTGCTACATAAATACAGTAAATTTCTATGAAATGGTCCTTTTAAAGTATTTCTTTGTGTTGAGGTATACAAAAAGCTGGAAGTGATAGTTGAGAATGAAAAAGATAAGCATTTCAAGTTGTAAAAAGGGCGTAGGATTGACATTAAGAAAATAACTTGCTCTGAAATGGTCTTTGAAAAGGATTTATTGGAGTTGAGGTAACCAAACTGGTGTAAAGTATAGTTTGGTGTTAAAAATATATGTAATTCAAGTTTTAAAATTGGTTTAGGAGGGAGATGAAGAAAGTAACGTGCTCTTAGATGGTCCTTGAAAATTATTTCTTGGTTTTGCGGTAACCAAACATCTGTAAAGTATAGTTGTGAATGAAAAAAATAAGTAATTCAAGTTGGAAACTTGGTTTAGGAGGGACATTAAGAAAGTAACTTGCTCTGAAATGGTCTTTGAAAAGTATTTCTTGGTTTTGAGGTATCCAAAAAGCTGTAAGGTATAGTTGTGATGAAAAAGATAAGTACTTCAAGTTGCAAAATGGGTTTAGGAGGGACATTAGGAAGGTAACTGGCTATGATATGGTCTTTTAATAGTATTTCTTGGTGTTGAGGCATCCAAAAAGCTGTAAAGTATATATTAGGGGGAAATAGATAAGTACTTCAAGTTGCAAAATTGGTTTAGGAGGGATATTAAGAAAGCAATTTTCTCTGAGATTGTCTTTGAAAAGTATTTTTTTGTGTTGAGGTATCCAAAACGCTGTATGGTATAGTTTTTATTAAAAAGAAATGTACTTCAAGTTGGAAAATGGGTTTAGGAGGGACATTAAGAAAGTAACTTGATCTGAAATGGTATTTTAAAAGTAATTATTGGTTTTTAGGCATACAAAAATCTTTAAAGAATAGTTTTGTGTGAAAATGATAATTAATTCAATTTAGAAAATGGAGTTTGGAGGGACATTAATAAAGTAACTTGCTCTGAAATTGTCTTTGAAAAGTATTTCTTGGTGTTGAGGTATCCCAAAAGCTGTAAAGTAGAGTTTTGGTTTAAAAAGATAAGTACTTGAAGTTGGAAAATGTGTTTAGAAGGGACATTAAGAAAGAAACTTGCTCTGAAATGGTCTTTGAAAAGTATTTATTGGTGTTGAATAAACAAAAAAGCTGTAAAGTATAGTTTTGATGAGATAAATAAGTACTTCAAGTTGGAAACTTGGTTTAGGAGGGTCATTAAGAAAGCAACTTGCTCTGAAATGTTCTTTGAAAAGTATTTCTTGATGTTGAGGCATCCAAAAAGCTGTAAGGTATAGTTGCGGGAGAAAAAGATAAGTACTTCAAGCTGGACAATGGGTTTAGGAGGGACATTATGAAAGCAACTTGCTCTGAAATGGTCTTTGAAAAGTATTTCTTGGTTTTGAGGTATCCAAAAAGCTGTAAGGTATAGTTGTGATGAAAAAGATAAGTACTTCAAGTTGGAAAATGGGTTTAGGAGGGACATTAAGAAAGCAACTTGCTCTGAAATGATCTTTGAAAAGTATTTCTTGGTGTTGAGGTAACCAAAAGGGTTTAAAGTATAGTTTCGGGTGAAAAAGATAAGTACTTCAAGTTGGAAAATGGGTTTAGGATGGACATTAAGAAAGTAACTTGCTCTGAAATGGTCTTTGAAAAGTATTTCTTGGTTTTGAGGTATCCCAAAAGCTGTAAAGTATAGGTGTGAGTGAAAAAGATAAGTGCTTCAAGTTTGAAAATGGATATAGGAGTGACATAAAGAAAGTAAGTTGCTCTGAAATGTTCTTGTAAAATTATTTCTTGATGTTTAGGTAACCAAAAAGGTGTAAAGTATAGTTGTGTGTGAAAAAAGATAAGTCCTTCAAGTTGCAAAATGAGTTAAGGAGTGAAATTAAGAAAGTAACTTGCTCTGAAATGGCTTTTGAAACATATTTTTTGGTTTTGAGGTATCCAAAAGCTGTAGAGTATAGTTGTGGGTGAAAAAGATAAGTACTTCAAGTTAGAAAATGGGTTTAGGAGGGACATTAAGAAAGTAACTTGCTCTGAAGTTGTTTTGAAAAGTGGATCTGGAAAATAGGTTCTGTAACTTGACCTAGAAAGATAGAATAAAGCCATAAAAAAGTCTTAAAAAAATGGCGAGGGGCATATTTGGGGCCCGGGGAAGTGCGGGAGGTGATTCGGGGGCCCTGGAAAACCGGTGGAGCAGGGGGGTGATCGGTGGACCGGTGAGGACCAGGGGGTGACCGGGGAAGGTCGGAGGAGGGTGGTTTGGGGGGCACATTTCGAAATTTTTACTTTTTAGTTTACTTTTTTTTTTGCGGCGCATCCCTGCGGCGCATCCTGCGGCGCTTTCCGGCGGTGCCTCCCTACGGCGTATCCCCCGCGGCGCTTTCCTGACCCACAGCACATCCCTGAGGCACATCCTGCGGCGCTTTCCTGGCCCACGGCGCATCCCGGCCGTGCTTCTCTGGGCCGGGGGACCTTTGGGGGCCGGGGGAGGGCCTTTGGGGCACAGGGAGGGCCTTTGGGGCACAGGGAGGGCCGTGGGGGGCCGGGGGGACCGTTGGGGCCCGGTGGAGGGCCTTGGGGTCCCGGGGGGTCCTGTGGGCGCGCGAGGTGCCGGTGGGGGGCCCGGGGATGGCATGGGGGGGTCGGGGTGGGCCTTTGGGGCGCCGGTGGCCCTTTGGGAGCTTGGGGGGCCTTTGAGTGTCCGGGGGGCAGTTGGAGGCCTGTGGGACATTTGGGGACCGGTGGAGGGCCTTTGGGAGCTTGGGGGCCTTTGAGGACCGGGGGCTTCCTTCGGGGTTGGGGTAGGAGGATTGGAACCCTTTGGGGTTGGGTTAGAGGACCTCACAACACTGTTCAAATGAAACTTGTGTATTATAACGACCACAGAGTTTCACCATTAAATTCTCTTCTAAAATCTCTTCAAAAATCTTCTTTTAAAATGTCTCTATCTGTTTCGCCGAAATAGTTCCATAACCTGTCTAAAACGGTTTCGCCCAAATAATCCCTAAACGCAAATTTAGCGTGTTCCTTTGTTATTGGCATCTCTGCGCTAACGCATTTCAAATTAATAGGAAACCTTTTCGCGCGCTAAAACAATTCATCGCTAAGATGTTTCTTGCCTAATTGTGTCCATGTCCTTTGGTTATTAATATCCTTTGGAGTTCGACCAGTAGAACTGTTCCCGAGGCAAAGACATTAATGATTTGGATCTATTCCTGGAGAAATGTTTCTAGGCGAAAATTTTTAAAGTCTGACAGATGATGTCATAATTGATTGATCTGTCAAGAAAGGGGAAATTAATTTGTTGTTTCTATGGGGAATTATTGATTCACGATAGGTGAATTGAGGTCGACAGCACAGGTGTTCCAAGGTTGATGTTGTTGTTATTGTAAGTGCACGCTCTCAGCGAACTTTATGTAAATCAAGTTCACAGGTGCTACTCGTGACAGGACCACGTGGTTTTTTGTTTTCCAAGTGAGAAAGTTACAGTTTTTCAAAGGGAGAAAATTCCTGTTTTTTAATTATCAGTGAGAAAACCATACACCACGTGGTCCTGTCACCCAGTTTTTCAAATTCTCACTGACAAAAACCATAAAACATCCATAATTTGATGTTGACATCCACGAAAAACATCAAATAAATCGACCAACACACATAACCATCCAAGAAAACAACCATAAATTTGACAAAATTCCTGTTTTTCCAAGTGAGAAAATTCCTGTTTTTTCATTCTCACTGAGAAAACCATAAACCACGTGGTTAGTACGGGAGTCGGACCCCCATCTCTACTTAGAACTTTCAATTTACAATCAAATGAGTCCAATAAGAAATTTCTACAACATCTCTTTCCATTCAAAGTGCCCTGGTCTGAAGAAAAAAAAATTGTACATTGTGCTGCTTATGATTCTCATTTTTTCTATTAAAAAGTATATTCAAAAACAAACCTGGTCATCCTAATTTTTTGCTTGTTTCGAGCTTTAGTGTGCCGTTGATAGCCTATAAAAGGGCTTTTGGGTAGTTTAAAGTAAATAAACATAGGCAAAAAGAAAAAAAAACACCCTAATTAAGAAATTTTTAAACATGACTAAATATTGGGTTTAACAAGACATCAAAACCACACAAAATTTTGAAAATAATAATTTTTTAATTCACGAAAAAATTGTCAAAAGAAATTGTCACAGTTGCTCTTTGTTTTATTCGGGAGTTAGGCAGCTCAAGACTTGTGCCCTTTTTTCAGTACTTGGGGCGCTTTTTAAATACTTTTTAAATACTTGGCGCTTTTTAAATACTTCATATGTCTGGGGAATATCTCATAGACTCTGCCAGTTTCTTCAACTGGTGTTCTCTTAATAACTGGCCTGGCTCCTGGCTCCGTTTTTAAGTTCGAGCTAAATCAATAAAGGCCTTTTATTATCCCTTAAAAACTGTTCCTACTCTTTGGGTACCACATGTTAGACCTCCGTCATAGAGTATACACTTTGCCTTCTCTTTCTTGCTGCAATTTCACTCAATGAAACCCTCTCGAACGTAACCCCATCACTTTCTGTTAGCAGAAATATTCGATCCATATTAATCTTGTTTAATCTCTAGGTTAAGTTTGTTTCACAACTGAAATCCTTTTCAAAAACCAATTGTTTCTTACAAGGAGTTTGCTTTACAACTGATTGACAACTGATGTATATCTGCTTTATTTACACTCAGGGCTTCCACTCTTGAATATTAAAATTCGGGGACAAGTCTTAAAAATTCGGGGAGTTTTCGGGGATAAGTCTTCAAGATTCAGGGATATTTCGGGGAAAAAAACAAAATGGAATTTCGTTGCGAAAATGTGGGAGCTAAAATTGGTTTTAGCTTCGTTTTCAGGCTAAAGTAGGGCTTGGATCCGCGTAGTAAATCAAGTAGGTTTTAGAGCCAGAGCAAGGGATTGGAACCCATAAGTAGGGAAAGCGGTACCAGTCGGAGATACACAGCGTGTTGCCATCTATAATCGAGTCTAATGCTGAATATACATAATTTATTCAAGGATTATTGATCCACGAAGGGGGGCAGATTTCTCAGAAATTGATTGCATAATCGACTAGGACAAGAGGGGAAGTAGATTTCGGGGAAATTGATTACATAATCGGCGGTGAATTATTGATCCAAGAAAGGGGAATTAAGAAACAATATGGCTTCTCTGGTCTTTAGTGACAGAGATAAATTAATATTCTATTTTTAAATATGGCTTCTCTGGTCACTTGGCTTAGTGAAAAATTCTGGAATTAATATTCTATTGAAGCCATATTGGTGTAAGTAGGAACACCCATGAGATGAAAACAGATTGAATATATTTTACGCGGGAAATGGTTTGTTAGGAATATCAAATTTGACAGCGCAGGAATGCCGAAACAAAGGAATACACAGGAATTACTTTTAGGAGATTATTTGGGCGAAACAGTTTGAGACATTTTAGAAGATGATTTAGGCGAAACAGTTTGAGACATTTTAGAAGATGATTTAGGGCGAAACTCTGTAGTCGTTGTAATACACAAGTTCCATTTGAACAATGCTGTGAGGTCCCCTACCCTAACCCCAAAGGGCCCCCAGGGGCCCCCCGATCCCCTTAAACGGGCCTCCTCCCCCCCTCCACACAATTTATTTCCCCTTTTTGCCCAACTTTTTGGACTTGCAAACACAAACCAAGACATACAAACAAATAGATTGAGAACTACAAACAGAGAAAGACAGACACCTTAGACATACAAACCCACAAAGACAAACACTTGGACTTGCAAACACCAACCCAGTCATACAAACAAATAGATTCAGACATACAAACAGAGAAGAACAGGTACTTTAGACATACAAACCAACAAAAAAATGCACTTGGACTTGCAAACACCAACCCAGGCATACGAACAAATAGATTTAGACGTACAAACAGAGAAAGACAGACACCTTAGACATACAAACACCAAAGACAAACACTTGGACATGCAAACAACAACCCAGACATACAAACAAATAGATTCAGACATACAAACAGAGAAATACAGACACTTTAGACATACAAACCAACAAAGACAAACACTTGGACTTGCAAACACCAACCCAGACATATAAACAAACAGATTCATACAAACATACAGAGAGAGACAGGTACTTTAGACATACAATCCAAGAAAGACAAACACTTGAACTTGCAAACACCAACCCAGACATACAATCAAATAGATTCAGACATACAAACAGAGAAAGACAGGCACTTTAGACATACAAACCAACAAAGACAATTACTGGACATGCAAGCACCAACCCAGACATACAAACAAATAAGTTCAGACATACAAACAGAGAAACACATGCACTTTAGACATACAAACCAACAAAGACAAACACTTGGACTTGCAAACATCAACCCAGACATACAAACAAATAGATTCAGATATACAAACAAAGAAAGAGAGACAGTATAGACATACAAATCAACAATGACAAACACTTGGACTTGCAAACACCAATCCACACTTACAAACAAATAGATTCAGACATACAAACAGAGAAAGACAGGCACTTTAGACACACAAACCAACAAAGACGAACACTTGGACTTGGAAACACCAACTCAGACATACAAACAAATAGATACAGACATACAAACAGAGAAACAGGTACTTTAGAAATACAAACCAACAAAGACAAACACTTGGACTTACAAATACTAACCCAGACATACAAAGAAATAGATTCAGACATGCAAACAGAGAAAGACAAGCACTTTAGACATACAAACCAACAAAGAAAACACTTGGACTTGCAAACACCAACCCAGACATACAAACAAATAGATACAGACATACGAACAAAGAAAGACAAGCACTTTAGACATACAAACCAACAAAAACAAAAACTTGGACTTGCAAACACCAACCCAGACATACAAGCAAATAGATTCAGATATACAAAACAGAGAAAGACAGGCACTTTAGACATACAAACCAACAAACACAAACACTTAGACTTGCAAACACCAACCCAGACATACAAAAAAATAGATTCAGACATACAAACTGAGAAAGACAGACACTTTAGACATACAAACCAACAAAGACAAACACTTGGACATGCGAACACCAGCCCAGACATACAAACAAATAGATTCAAACATACAAACCGAGAAAGACAAGCACTTTAGACATACAAACCAACAAAGACAAACACTTTGACTTACAAACACCAACCCAGACATACAAACAAATAGATTCACACATACAAACAGAGAAAGACAGACACTTTAGACATACAAACCAACAAAGACAAACACTTGGACCTGCGAACACTAATTCTGACATACAAACAAACAGATTCAGACATACAAATAGAGAAAGACAGGAACTTTAGACATACAAACCAACAAAAACAAACACTTGGACTTGCAAACACCAACCCAGACATACAAACAAATATATTCAGACATACAAACCAACAGAGACAAACACTTGGACTTGCAAACACCAACTCCGACATACAAAAAAATAGATTCAGACATACAAACAGAGAAAGACAGGAACTTTAGACATACAAATCAACAAAGACATACACTTGGACATACAAACACCAACCCCGACACACAAACAAATAGATTCAAACATACAAACAGAGAAAGACTGGCACTTTAGACATACAAACCAACAAAGACAAACACTTGAACTTGCAAACACCAACCCAGACATACAAGGAAATAGATTCAGACATACAAACGGAGAAAGACAGACACTTTAGACAAACAAACCAACAAATATAAACACGTGGACTTGTAAACACCAACCCTGACACACAAACAAATAGATTCAGACATACAAACAGAGAAAGACAGGCACTTTAGACATACAAACTAACAAAGACAAACACTTGGACATGTAAACACCAACCCAGACATACTACCAAATAGATTCAGACATACAAATAGAGAAAGACAGACACTTTTGATATACAAACCAAAAAAGACAAACACTTGGACGAGCAAACACCAACCCAGACATACAAAAAAATAGATTCCAACATATAAACAGAGAAAGACAGACACTTTAAACATACAAACCAACAAAGAAAAACACTTGGACTTGCAAACAACATCCCAGACATAAAAACAAATAGATTCAAACATACAAACAGAGAAAGACAGATACTTTAGACATACAAACCAACAAAGACAAACACTTGGACTTGCAAAAACAAACTCAAAAATACAAACAGAGAAGGACAGGCACTTTGGACATACAAACCAACAAAGACAAACACTTGGACTTGCAAACACCAACCCAGACATACAAACAAATAGATTCAGACATACAAACAGAGAAGTACAGGCACTTTAGACATACAAGCCAACAGCGACAAACACTTGGACTTGAAAACAACAAGCCAGACCTACAAACAAAAGCTTCAGACATACAAACAGAGAAAGACTAACAATTTATATATTCAAAACAACAAAGACAAACACTTGGACTTGCAAACACCAACCCTGACATACAAACAAATGGATTCAGACATACAAATAGAGAAAGACAGGCACTTGGGCTTGCAAACGCCAACCCAGACATACAAACAAATAGATTCAGACATACAAACAGAGAATAACAGGCACTTTAGACATACAAACCAACAATGACAAACACTTGGACTTGCAAAGACCAACCCACACATACAAACAAATAGATTCAGACAAACAGAGAAAGACAGGAACTTTAGACATACAAACCAACAAAGACAAACATTTGGACTTGCAAACACCAACCCAGACATACAAACAAATAGATTCAGACATACAAACAGAGAAAGACAGGCACTTTAGACATAAAAACCTACAATGACAGACACTTCAGACATACAAACCAACAAAGAAAACACTTCAAACATACAAAAACACAAAGACAGACACATCAGACATACAAACAAAAAAAGACAGACACTTCAGAAATACAAACCAACAAAGACAGACACTTTAGACATACAAACAGAGAAAGACGGGCACTTTAGACATACAAACCAACAAGGACAGGCACTTCAGATATATAAACAAACAAAGACAAACACTTCAAACATACAAACAGAGAAATACATGCACATTAGAAAAATTAACCAACAAAGACAGAAACATCTGAAATACACATCAACAAAGAAAATCACTTCGGACATACAAACATGGAAAGACATACACTTAAGACATACAAACCAACAAAGAAAAACACTTCATACATACAAACCAACAAAGACAAACACTTAGACTTGCAAACACCAACCCAGACATACAAAAAAATAGATTCAAACATACAAACAGAAAAAGACAGACACTTTATACATACAAACAAACAAAGACAAACACTTGGACTTGCAATCAACATCCCAGACATAAAAATAAATAGATTCAAACATACAAACAGAGAAAGAGAGATATTTTAGACATACAAACCAACAAAGACAAACACTTGGACTTGCAAAAACCTACTGAAAAATACAAACAGAGAAAGACAGACACTTTAGACATACAAACCAACAAAGACAAACACTTGGACTTGCAAACACCAACCCAGACATACAAACAAATAGATTCAGACATATAAACAGAGAAAGACAGGCACTTTAGACATACAAACCAACAAAGACAAACACTTGGACTTGTAAACACCAACCCAGATATACAAACAAATAAATTCAGACATACAAACAGAGAAAGACAGGCACTTTAGACATACAAACCAACAAAGACAAACACTTGGACTTGCAAACACCAACCCTGACATACAAACAAATAGATTCAGACATACAAATAGAGAAAGACAGGCACTTGGGCTTATAACGCCAACCCAGACATACAAACAAATAGATTCAGACATACAAACAGAGAATTACAGGCAGTTTAGACATACAAACCAACAAAGACAAACACTTGGACTTGCAAACACCAACCCACACATACAAATAAGTAGATACAGACAAACAGAGAAAGATATGCACTTTAGACATACAAACCAACAAAGACAAACACTTGGACTTGCAAACACCAACCCAGACATACAAACAAATAGATTCAGACATGCAAACGGAGAAAAACAAACACTTTAGACATAAAAATCAAGAAATACAGACACTTCAGACCCTTAAACCAACAAAGACAAGCTCTATTGAAATACAAAAAGAGAATGACAGGCACAATCGGCTAGCAAACAAACAAGACAGACATATTAGACATACGGACAAGTATTGGATGAGTCGTCTAACGAACGGAAAGAGTATAACAGGTGTAACAGATACGATCTCCCACTTTGACGAACACACTAGATATACAAAAAGGGAGTGACAGACTCGTTACGTCTACATACAGACACAGACAGTCACCTCAGATATACAAAAATAGAAAGACAGGCACTTTAGACATACAAACAAACAATGACAGACACTTCACACATACAAATGACATACAAACAGAAAAAGACAGGCACTTTAGACATACAAACCAACAAAGACAAACACTTGGACATGCAAACACCAACCCAGACATACAAAAATATAGATTCAGACTTACAAATAGAGAAAGACAGGCACTTTAGACATACAAACCAACAAAGACAAACACTTGAACGTGCAATCACCAACCTAGACATACAAACAAATAGATTCAGACATACAAACCAACAAAGACAAACACTTTGACTTGCAAACACCAACTCCGACATACAAACAAATAGATTCAGAAATACAAACAGAGAAAGACAGGCACTTTAGACAAACAAACAAAGACAAACACTTGAACTTGCAAACACCAACTATGACATACAAACAAATAGATTCAGACATACAAATAGAGAAAGACAGGCACTTTAGACATACAAACCAACAAAGACAAACACTTGAACGAGCAATCACCAACCTAGACATACAAACAAATAGATTCAGACATACAAACCAACAAAGACAAACACTTTGACTTGCAAACACCAACTCCGACATACAAACAAATAGATTCAGACATACAGAGAAAGACAGGCAATTTAGACATACAAACCAACAAAGACAAACACTTGAACTTGCAAACACCAACCCAGACATACAAAGAAATAGATTCAAACATACAAACGGAGAAAGACAGACACTTTAGACATACAAACCAACAAAGATAAGCACGTGGACTTGCAAACACCAACCCTGACACACAAACAAATAGATTCAGACATACAAACAGAGAAAGACAGGCAGTTTAGAAATACAAACTAACAAAGACAAACACTTGGACATGTAAACACCAACCCAGACATACAAACAAATAGATTAAGACATACAAATAGAGAAAGACAAACACTTTAGACATACAAACCAACAAAGAAAAACACTTGGACATGCAAACACCAGCCCAGACATACAAAAAAATAGATTCAAACATACAAACAGAGAATGACAGGCACTTTAGACATACAAACCAACAAAGACAAACACTTGGACTTACAAACACTAAACCACACATGCATACAAATAGAATCAGACATACAAACCGAGAAAGATAGGCACTTTAGACATTCAAACCAACAAAGGAAAATACTTGGACTTGCAAACACCAACCCAGACATTCAAACAAATAGATTCAGACATACAAACAAAGAAATACAGGCACTTTAGACATTCAAACCAACAAAGACAGACACTTCAGACATTCAAACCAACAAAGACAAGTACTGCAGACATACAAACAGAGAACGACAGGCACTTTAGACATACAAACCAACAAAGATAGACACTTCAGACATACAAACCAACAAAGACAAACACTTCAGACTTACAAACAGAGAAAGACGGTCACTTTCGACATACAAACCAACAAAGACAGACACGTCAGACATACAAACCTACAAAGACAAACACTTCAGAAATACAAACAGAGAAAGACAGGCAGTTTAGACATACAAACCAACAAAGACAGACACTTCAGACATGCAAATTAACAAAGACAGACACTTTAGACATACAAACAGAAGAAGACAAGCACTAAAGACATACAAACCAACAAAGACAAACACTTCAGACATACAAACAGAAAAAGACAGGCACTTTAGACATACAAAACAACAAAGACAGACACTTCAGACATACAAACCAACAAAGACAAACACTTCAGGCATACAAACAGAGAAAGATGGGCACTTTAGACATACAAACCAACAAAGACGGATACTTCAGACATACCAACCAACAATGACAAACACTTCAGACATACAAAAATAGAAAGTCAGGCACTTTAGACATACAATCCAACAAACACAGACACTTCAGACATACAAACCAACAAAGACATACACTTCAGACATACAACCATAGAAAGACAGGCACTTTAGACATACATACCAACAAAGACAGACACTTCAGACATACAAACCAACAAAGAAAAACACTTCAAACATACAAACAGAGAAGGACAAACACTTTAGACATACAAACAAAGAAAGACAGACCAACAAAGACAAACACTTCAGACATACAAACAGAGAAAGACAGGAACTTTAGACATACAAACCAACAAAGACAGACACATCAGACATACAAACCAACAAAGACAAACACTTGGACTTGCAAACACCAACCCAGACATACAAACAAATAGATTCAGACATACAAATAGAGAAAGACAGGCACTTGGGCTTGCAAACACCAACCCAGACATACAAACAAATAGATTCAGACATGCAAACAGAAAATGACAGGCACTTTAGACATACAAACCAACACAGACAAACACTTGGACTTGCAAACACCAACCCACACATACAAACAAATAGATTCAGGCAAACAGAGAAAGACAGGCACTTTAGACATACAAACCAACAAAGACAAACACTTGGACTTGCAAACACCAACCCAGACATACAAACAAAGAGATTCAGACATACAAACAGAGAAAGACAGGCACTTTAGACATACAAATTAACAAAGATAAACACTTCAGACATACAAACATAGAAAGACAGTCCCTTTAGACATACAAACCAACAAACACAAACACTACAGACATACAACCCAAAAAAGACAACCACTTCAGATACAGAATGAGATAATGGAAATCACTTTAGACATGTACATCAACAAAAAAAAACACTTCAGACGAACTAACAAAAGAAGACAACCACATCAGACAAACAAACATAGAAAGACAGATACTTAAGACATACAAACCAACAATGGCAAACACTTCAGACATACAAACATAAAAAGACAGACACTTCAGACATACAAACCAACAAAGACAAACACTTCAGACATACAAACAGAGAAAGACAGACACTTTAGACATACAAACAAAGAAAGACAGACCAACAAAAACAAACACTTCAGACATACAAACAGAGAAAGACAGGAACTTTAGACATACAAACCAACAAAGACAGACACTTCAGACATACAATCCAACAAAGACAAACACTTGGACTTGCAAACACCAACCCAGACATACAAACAAACAGATTCAGACATACAAACAGAGAAAGACAGGCACTTTAGACATACAAACCAACAAAGACAAACATTTGGACTTGCAAACACAAACCAAGACATACAAACAAATAGATTCAAACATACAAACAGAGAAAGACAGTCACTTTAGACATACAAACCAACAAAGACAAACACTTGGACTTGCAAACACCAACTCTGACATACATACAAATAGATTCAGACATACAAATAAAGAAAGACAAACACTTTAGACATACAAACCAACAAAGACAAACACTTTGACTTGCAAACACCAACCCTGACATACAATCAAATAGATTCATACATACAAACAGAGAAAGACAGGCACTTTAGACATACAAACCAACATAGACAAACACTTGGACTTGCAAACACCAACCCAGAAATACAAACAAATAGATTCAGACATACAAATCAACAAAGACAAACACTTTGACTTGCAAACACCAACTCCGACATACAAACAAATAGATTCAGACATACAAACAGACAAAGACAAACACTTTAGACATACAAACAGAGAAAGACACGCACTTTAGACTTACAAACCAACAAAGACAGACACTTCAGACATACAAATTAAAAAAGACAAACACTTCAGATATACAAACAGAGAAAGGCAGGCACTTTAGACATACAAACCAGCAATGACAAACACTTCAGACATATAAACCAACAAGGACAAACACTTCAGACATACAAACAGAGAAAGACAAACACTTTAGACATACAAACAGAGAAAGACAAGCACTTTAGACATACAAACCAACAAAGACAAACACTTCAGACATACAAACAGAGAAAGACAGGCACTTTAGACTTACAAACCAACAAAGACAAACACTTGGACATGCAAACACCAGCCCAGACATACAAAAAAATAGATTCAAACATACAAACAGAGAAAGACAGGCACTTTAGACATACAATCCAACAAAGACAGACACTTCAGACATACAAACCAACAAAGACAAACACTTCAGACATACAAACATAGAAAGACAGGCACTTTAGACATACAAACCAACAAAGACAGACACTTTAGACATACAAACCAACAAAGAAAAACACTTCAAACATACAAACAGAGAAGGACAAACACTTTAGACATACAAACAAAGAAAGACAGACCAACAAAAAACAAACACTTCAGACATACAAACAGAGAAAGACAGGCACTTTAGACATACAAACCAACAAAGACAGACACATCAGACATACAAACCAACAAAGACAAACACTTGTACTTGCAAACACCAACACAGACATACAAACAAATAGATTCAGACATACAAACAGAGAAAGACAGGCACTTTACACATACAAACTAACAAAGACAAACACTTGGACATGCTAACACCAACCCAGACATACAAACAAATAGATTCAAACATACAAACAGAGAAAGACAGGCTCTTTAGACATACAAACCAACAAAGACAAACACTTGGACTTGCAAACACCAACACTGACATACAAACAAATAGATTCAGACATACAAATAGAGAAAGACAAACACTTTAGACATACAAACCAACAAAGACAAACACTTGGACTTGCAAACACCAACTCTGATATACAATCAAATAGATTCAGACATACAAACAGAGAAACACAGGCACTTTAGACATACAAACCAACATAGACAAACACTTGGACTTGCAAACACCAACCCAGACATACAAAACAAATAGATTCAGACATACAAATCAAGAAAGACAAGCATTTGGACTTGCAAACACCAACCCAGACATACAAACAAATAGATTCAGATATACAAATCAACAAAGACAAACACTTTGACTTGCAAACACCAACTCCGACATACAAAAAAATAGATTCAGACACACAAACAGACAAAGACAGGCACTTTAGACATACAAACCAACAAAGACAAACACTTGAACTTGCAAACACCAACCCAGACATACAAAGAAATAGATTCAGACATACAAACACAGAAAGACAGACACTTTAGACATACAAACCAACAAAGATAAGAACGTGGACTTGCAAACACCAACCCTGACACACAAACAAATATATTCAGACATACAAACAGAAAAAGACAGGCACTTTAGACATACAAACTAACAAAGACAAAAACTTGGACATGTAAACACCAACCCAGACATACAAACAAATAGATTCAGACATATAAATAGAGAAAGACAGGCACTTTACACATACAAACCAACAAAGACAAACACTTGGACATTTAAACACCAACCCAGACATACAAAAAAAAAAGATTCAAACATACAAACAGAGAAAGACAGGCACTTTAGACATACAAACCAACAAAGACAAACACTTGGACTTGTAAACACCAACCCAGACATACATACAAAAAGATTTAGACATACTAACAGAGAATGTCAGGCACTTTAGACATACAAACCAACAAAGACAAACACATGGACTTACAAACACCAACCCAGACATACAAAAAAATAGATTCAGACATACAAACAGAGAGAGACAGGCACTTTAGACATACAAACCTACAAAGACAAGCACTGCAGACATACAAACAGAGAAAGACAGGCACTTTAGACTTACAAACCAACAAAGACAGACACTTCAGACATACAAACCAACAAAGAAAAACACTTAGACTTACAAACACCAACCTAGACATACAAACAAACAAATTCAGACATGCAAATAGAGAAAGACAGACACTTTAGACATAAAAACCAACAAAGACAGACATTTCAGACATACAAACCAACAAAGACAAGCACTTCAGACATACAAACAGAAAAAGACAGGCACTTTAGACATACAAACCTACAAAGACATACACTTCAGACATACAAACCAACAAAGACAAACACTTAGACTTACAAACACCAACCCAGACATACAAACAAACAAATTCAGACATACAAAAAGAGAAAGACAGACACTTTAGACATACAAACCAACAAAGACAAACACTTGGACAAGCAAACACCAACCCAGACATACAAAAAAATAGATTCAAACATACAATCAGAGAAAGACAGACACTTTAAACATACAAACCAACAAAGACAAACACTTGGACTTGCAAACAACATCCCAGACATAAAAATAAATAGATTCAAACATACAAACAGAGAAAGACAGATACTTTAGACATACAAACCAACAGAGACAAACACTTGGACTTGCAAAAACCAACTTAAAAATACAAACAGAGAAGGACAGGCACTTAAGACATACAAACCAACAAAGACAAACACTTGGACTTGCAAATACCAGCCCAGACATACAAACAAATAGATTCAGACATACCAACAGAGAAATACAGGCTCTTTAGACATACAAACCAACAGAGACAAACTCTTGGACTTGCAAACACCAACCCAGACATACAAACAAATAGATTCAGACATACAAACAGAGAAATACAGGCCCTTAAGACACACAAACAAGAAAAGACAAACACTTAGTCTTTAAGACACCCACCAATACATAACAGAAATTAGGTACAAAAATACAAACACAGACTGAAAGACAATATAGACATAAAAACCAACAAAGAGAAAAACTTTGACTTACGAACACCAACCCAGACATACAAACAAATAGATTCAGACATACAAACAGAGAAAGACAGGCACTTGGGCTTATAACGCCAACCCAGACATACCAACAAATAGGTTCAGACATACAAAAAGAGAATGACAGGCACTTTAGACATACAAACCAAAAAAGACAAGCACTTGGACTTGTAAACACCTACCCACACATACAAGCAACTAGTTTCAGACATGCAAACAGAAAAAGACGGGCACTTTAGACATAAAAACCAACAAAGACAGACAATTCAGACATACAAACCAACAAAGACAAGCACTTCAGACATAGAAACAGAGAAAGACAGGCACTTTAGACATACAAACCAACAAAGACAAACACTTGGACTTGGAAACACCAACCCAGACATACAAACAAATAGATTCAGACATTCAAACAGAGAGAGACAGGCACTTTAGACATAAAAACCAACAAAGACAGACACTTCAGACATACAAATCAGCAAAGACAAACAGTTCAGACATAGAAAAATGGAATGGGAAGCAATTCAAACAAACAAATCAAAAAATACAAGCGCATTATAAATGTAAACTCACAAATACAAACAGGACAAGTACACAAACGGAGTTAGAGAAACAATTCAAACATAAAAACCCAGAATAAAAGACACTTTAGATATACAAACTAACAAAGACAAACACTTCAGACATACAAACAGAGAAAGTCAGGCACTTTAGACATTCAATCCAACAAAGACAGACACTTCAAACATACAAACCAACAAAGAAGACACTTCAGACATACAAACTGACAAAAATAAACACTTTAGACATACAAACAGAGAAAGACAAGCACTTTAGACATACAAACCCACAAAGACAAACAATTCAGAAATGCAAACAGAGAAAGACAGGCACTTTAGACATACAAACCAACAAAGACAAACACTTGGACATGCAAACACCAGCCCAGACATACAAAAAAATAGATTCAAACATACAAACAGAGAAAGACAGGCACTTTAGACATACAAACCAACAAAGACAAACACTTGGACTTGCAAACACCAACTCTGACATACAAACAAATAGATTCAGACATACAAATAGAGAAAGACAGGCACTTTAGACATACAAACCAACAAAGACAAACACTTGAACGTGCAAACACCAACCCAGACATACAAACAAATAGATTCAGACCTACAAACGGAGAAAGACAGACACTTTAGACATACAAACCAACAAAGATAAGCACGTGGACTTGCAAACACCAACCCTGACACACAAACGAATAGATTCAGACATACAAACAGAGAAAGACAGGCACTTTAGACATACAAACTAACAGAGACAAACACTTGGACATGTAAACACCAACCCAGACATACAAACAAATAGATTCAGACATACAAATAGAGAAAGACATGCACTTTAGATATACAAACCAACAAAGACAAACACTTGGACATGCAAACACCAGCCCAGACATACAAAAAAATAGATTCAAACATACGAACAGAGAATGACAGGCACTTCAGAAATACAAACCAACAAAGACAGACACTTCAGGCATACAAACCAACAAAGACAAACACTTTTGACATACAAACAGAGAAAGACACGCAATTTAGACATACAAACTAACAAAGACAGACACTTTGGACATACAAAACAACAAAGACAAACACTTGAGGCGTACAAACAGACAAAGACAGACACTTTAGACATACAAACCAACAAAGACAGACACTTCAGACATATAAACCAACAAAGACAAACACTTCAGACCTACAAACAGAGAAAGACAAACACTTCAGACATACAAACAGAGAAAGAAAGGCCCTTTAGACATACAAACCAACAAAGACAAACACTTGGACATGCAAACACCAGCCCAGACATACAAAAAAATAGATTCATAAGTACAAACAGAGAAAGACAGGCACTTTAGACATACAAATCAAAAAAGACAAACACTTGGACTTGCAAAAACCAACTCTGACATACAAACAAATAGATTCAGACATAAAAATAGAGAAAGACATACACTTTAGACATACAAACCAACAAAGACAAACACTTGGACTTGCAAACACCAACTCTGACATACAAACAAATAGATTCAGACATACAAATAGAGAAAGACAGGCACTTTAGACATACAAACCAACAAAGACAAACACTTGAATGTGCAAACACCAACCCAGACATACAAACAAATAGAATCAGACATACAAACGGAGAAAGACAGACACTTTAGACATACAAACCAACAAAGATAAGCATGTGGACTTGCAAACACCAACCCTGACACACAAACAAATAGATTCAGACATACAAACAGAGAAAGACAGGCACTTTGGACATACAAACTAACAAAGACAAACACTTGGACATGTAAACACCAACCCAGACATACAAACAAATAGATTCAGAAATACAAATAGAGAAAGACATGCACTTTAGATATACAAACCAACAAAGACAAACACTTGGACATGCAAACACCAGCCCAGACATACAAAAAAATGGATTCAAACATACGAACAGAGAATGACAGGCACTTTAGACATACAAACCAACAAAGATAAACACTTGGACTTGCAAACACCAACCCACACATACATACAAATAGATTCAGACATACAAACAGAGAAAGACAGGAACTTTAGACATCCAAACCAACAAAGACAAACACTTGGACTTGCAAACACCAACCCAGACATACAAAAAAATAGATTCAGACATACAAACAAAGAAAGACAGACACTTCAGACAGACAAACCAACAAAGACAAACACTTCAGACATACAAACAAACAAAGAAAAGCCCTCCAGACATACAAACAGAGAAAGACAGGGACTTCAGACATACAAACCAACAAAGACAGACACTTTAGACATACAAACCAACAAAGACAAATACTTTAGACATACAAACAGAGTAAGACGAGCACTTCAGACATACAAACCAACAAAGACAAATACTTCAGACATATAAACCAACAATGACAAACACTTCAGACATAGAAACAGAGAAAGACAGGCACTTTAGACATACAAACCAACAAAGACAGACAGTTCAGACATACAAATTAACAAAGATAAACACTTCAGACATACAAACAGAGAAAGACAGGCACTTTAGACATACAATCCAACAAAGACAGACACTTCAGACATATAAACCAACAAAGACAAACACTTCAGACATAGAAAAAGAGAAAGAAAACACTTTAGACATGCACACCAATAAAGACAGACACATTATACATACAAACCAACAAAGTCAAACAATTCAGAAATAGAAAAATACACAGAAAAACGCTTCCGACATGCAAACCCAAAAAGACAAATACTTCAGACATACAAACATAGAAAGACAGGTACCTCAAAAAAGCAAACAAACAAAGAAAAACACTTCAGACATACAAACCAACAAAGACAAACACTTCAGGCATACAAACAGAGAAAGACAGGCACTTTAGACATACAAACCAACAAAGACAAACACTTGGACTTGCAAACACCAACCCTGACATACAAACAAATAGATTCAGACATACAAATAGAAAAAAAGACAGGCACTTGGGCTTGCAAACGCCAACCCAGACATACAAACAAATAGATTCAGACATACAAACAGAGAATGACAGGCACTTTAGACATACAAACCAACAAAGACAAACACTTGGACTTGCAAACACCAACCCACACATACAAACAGAGAAAGACAGACACTTTAGACATACAAACCAACAAAGACAAACACTTGGACTTGCAAACACCAACCCAGACATACAAACAAATAGATTCAGACATACAAACAGAGAAAGACAGGCACTTTGGACATACAAACCAACAAAGACAGACACTTCAGACATACAAACCAACAAAGACAATCACTTCAGACATACAAACAGAGAAAGACAGGCGCTTTAAACATACAAACAAACAAGACAAACACATCAGACATACAAATTACCAATGAAATATAACTCTTTTGACATACAAACAGAGAAAGACAGACATTTCAGACATACAAACCAACAAAGATAGACACTTCAGACATAAAAACCAACAAAGACAAACACTTCAGACATAAAAACAGAGAAAGACAGACACTTTAGACATGCAAACCAACAAAAAAAACACTTCAGACATACAAACCAACAAAGACAAACACTTCAGACATACAAACAGAAAAAGACAGGCACTTAAGACATACAAACAACGAAACTTCAGACATACAAACAAAAAAAGACAAGCAATTTAGACATACAAACATACAAAGACAGACACTTAAGACATACGAACCCACAAATACTAACACTTCAGTCATACAAACAAAGAAAGACAAGCACTAAAGACATACAATCCAAAAAAGACAATCACTTTACACATACAAACAAACAATGACAAACAATTCAGAAATACAAACATAGAAAGACAGACACATTAGAAATACAAACAAACAAAGACAGACATTTAAGACAAAAAAACCAACAAATAACTACATTTTAGACATTCAAAAAGACAAAGAAAGACACTTCAGACATACAAACAACCTAAGACAAAAAATTAAGACAAACAAACCAACAAAGACACACACTTCAAACATACAAACATAGAAGGACAAACAATTCAGACATAAAAACCAACAAAGACAGACACTTCAGACATACAAACCGACAAAGATAGACACTTCAGACATACAAACAGAGAAAGACAGGCACTTTAGACATACAAACCAACAAAGACAGGCACTTTAGACATACAAACCAACAAAGACAAACACTTGGACATGCAAACACCAACCCATACATACAAACAAATGGATTCAAACATACAAACAGAGAAAGACAGGCACTTTAGACATACAAACTAACAAAGACAAACACTTGGACTTGCAAACACCAACTCTGAAATACAAACAATTAGATTCAGACATACAAATAGAGAAAGACAAACACTTTAGACATACAAACCAACACAGACAAACACTTGGACTTGCAAACACCAACTCTGACATACAATCAAATAGATTCAGACATACAAAGAGAGAAAGACAGGCACTTTAGACATACAAACCAACATAGACAAACACTTGGACTTGCAAACACCAACCCAGACATACAAATAAATAGATTCAGACATTCAAACCAACAAAGACAAACACTTTGACTTGCAAACACCAACTCCGACATACAAACAAATAGATTAAGACATACAAACAGAAAAAGACAGGCACTTTAGACATACAAACCAACAAAGACAAACACTTGAACTTGCAAACACCAACCCAGACATACAAACAAATAGATTCAGATATACAAACGGAGAAAGACAGACACTTTAGACATACAAACCAACAAAGATAATAACGTGGACTTGCCAACACCAACCCTGACACACAAACAAATAGATTCAGACATACAAACAGAGAAAGACAGGCACTTTAGACATACAAACGAACAAAGACAAACACTTGGACTTGTAAACACCAACCCAGACATACAAACAAATAGATTCAGACATACAAACAGAGAAAGACAGGCACTTTAGACATACCAACCAACAAAGACAAACACTTGGACATAAAAACACCAACCCAGACATACAAAAAAATAGATTCAAACATACAAACAGAGAATGACAGGCACTTTGGACATACAAACCAACAAAGACAAACACTTGGACTTGCAAACACCAACCCACACATACAAACAAATAGATTCAGACATACAAACAGAGAAAGACAGGAACTTTAGACATACAAACCAACAAAGACAAACACTTTTACTTGCAAACACCAACCCAGACATACAAAAAAATAGATTCAGACACACAAAAAGAGAAACACGGGCACTTTAGAAATACGAACCAACAAAGACAAAAACTATATACATACAAAACGACAAAGAAAGACACTTCAAACTTATTAATAGTGAAAGGCAGACACTTTTTACATACACATTAAAAAAAAAAAACACTTCAGACATACAAACCAATAAAGACAAACACTTCAGACTTACAGACACCAACCCAGACATACAAACAAATAAATTCAGACATACAAATAGAGAAAGACCGACACTTTAGACATACAAACCAACAAAGACAAACACTTGGACAAGCAAACACCAACCCAGACATACAAAAAAATAGATTCAAACATACAAACAGAGAAAGACAGACACTTTAAACATACAAAACAACAAAGACAAACACTTCGACTTGCAAACAACATCCCAGACATAAAAACAAATAGATTCAAACATACAAACAGAGAAAGACAGATACTTTAGACATACTAACCAACAAAGACAAACACTTGGACTTGTAAAAACCAACTTAAAATACAAACAGAGAAGGACAGGCACTTTAGACATACAAACCAACAAAGACAAACACTTGGACTTGCAAACACAAACCCAGACAAACAAACAAATAGATTCAGACATACAAACAGAGAAAAAAAGGCACTTTAGACATACAAACCAACAGTGACAAGCACTTGGACTTGCAAACACCAACTCAGACATACAAAACAAATAGATTCAGACATACAAATATAGAAAGACAAGCATTTGGACTAGCAAACACCAACACAGACATAACAACAAATAGATTCAGATATACAAACAGAAAGTAACAGGCACTTTAGACATACAAACCAACAAATACAAACACTTGGACGTGCAAACACCAACCCAGACATACAAACAACTAGATTCAGACAAACAGAGAAAGACAGGCACTTTAGACATGCAAACCAACAAAGACAAACACTTGGACTTGCAAACACCAACCCAGAAATACACACAAATACATTCAGACATACAAACAGAGACAGACAGGCACTTTAGAAATACAAACCAACAAAGACAGACACTTCAGACATACAAACCAACCAAGACAAGCACTGTAGACATAAAAACTTCAGCACTTCAAAACTTCAAACACTTCAGACATACAAACAGAGAAAGACAGGCACTTTCTATGACAGACACTTCAGACATACAAACAGAGAAAGACAAGCACTTTAGACATACAAACCAACAAAGACAGTAACTTCTGACATACAAACCAGCAAAGACATACACTTCAGACATACAAACAGAGAAACACAGACATTTTAGACATACAAACAGAGAAAGACAAGCACTTTAGACATACAAACCAACAAAGACAAACAATTCAGACATACAAACAGAGAAAGACAGGCACTTTAGACATACAAACCAACAAAGAAAAACACTTGGACATGCAAACACCAACCCAGACATACAAAAAAATAGATTCAAACATACAAACAGAGAAAGACAGGCACTTTAGACATACAAACCAACAAAGACAAACACTTGGTCTTGCAAACACCGACTCTGACATACAAACAATTAGATTCAGACATAAAAATAGAAAAAGACAAACACTTTAGACATACAAACCAACAAAGACAAACACTTGGACTTGCAAACACCAACTCTCACATACAAAAAAATAGATTCAGACATACAAATAGAGAAAGACAGGCACTTTAGACATACAAACCAACAAAGACAAACACTTGGACTTGCAAACACCAAACCAGACATACAAACAAAAAGATTGAGACATACAAACCAACAAAGACAAACACTTTGACTTGCAAACACCAACTCCGACATACAAACAAATAGATTCAGAAATACAAAAAGAGAAAGACAGGCACTTTAGACATACAAACCAACAAAGACAAACACTTGGACTTGCAAACACCAACCCAGACATACAAACAAATAGATTCAGACATACAAACGGAGAAAGACAGACACTTTAGACATACAAACCAACAAAGATAAGCACGTGGACTTGCAAACACCAACCCTGACACACAAACAAATAGATTCAGACATACAAACAGAGAAAGACAGGCACTTTAGACATACAAACTAACAAAGACAAACACTTGGACATGTAAACACCAACCCAGACACACAAACAAATAGATTCAGACATACAAATAGAGAAAGACAGGCACTTTAGACATACAAATCAACAAAGACAAACACTTGGACATGCAAACACCAGCCCAGACATACAAAAAAATAGATTCAAACATACAAACAGAGAATGACAGGCACTTTAGACATACAAACCAACAAAGACAAACACTTGGACTTGCAAACCTCAGCCCACACATACATACAAATAGATTCAGACATACAAACAGAAAAAGACAGGCACTTTAGACAACCAAACCAACAAAGACAAACACTTGGACTTGCAAACACCAACCCAGACATACAAAAAAATAGATTAAGACATACAAACAAACAAAAACAGGCACTTTAGACATACAAACCAACAAAGACAGACACTTCAGACATTAAAACCAACAAAGACAAACACTTCAGACATATAAACATAGAAAGACCGACCCTTCAGACATACAAACCAACAAAGACAGACACTTCAGACATACAAATTAACAAAGACAAACACTTCAGACATAGAAACAGAGAAACACAAGCGCTTTATACATACAAACCAACAAAGACATACACTTCAGAAATACAACCCAAAAAAGTCAAACACTTTAGAAAAAGAAACACAGAATAAAAAACACTTTACACATTCAAACCAACAAAGACGCACACTACAGAAATACAAACCAACATAGAAAGACACTTTACACATACAAAAAAAGAAAGAAAGACACTTCAGGCATGCAAACCAAAAAAGACATACACTTCAGAAATAAAAAAATAGAAATACAGGCACTTTAGACATACAAACCAATAAAGACAGACACTTCAGACATACAAACAACAAAGACAAACACTTCAGACATACAAACAAAGAAAGAGAGGCACTTTAGACATACAAACCAACAAAGACAGACACTTGGACTTGCAAACACCAAACCTGACATACAAACAAATAGATTCAGACATACAAATAGAGAAAGACAGGCACTTGGGCTTGCAAACGCCAACCCAGACATACAAACAAATAGATTCAGACATGCAAACAGAGAATGACAGGCACTTTAGACACACAAACCAACAAAGACAAACACTTGGTTTTGCAAACACCAACCCTAACATACAAACAAATAGATTCAGACAAACAGAGAAAGACAGGTACTTTAGACATAAAAACCAACAAAGACAAACACTTGGACTTGCAAACACCAACCCAGACATACAAACAAATAGATTCAGACATACAAACAGAGAGAGACAGGCACTTTAGACATACAAACCAACAAAGACAGACACTTCAGACATACAAATTAAAAAAGACAAACACTTCAGACATACAAACAGAGAAAGACAGGCACTTTAGACATACAATCCAACAAAGACAGACACTTCAGACATATAAACCAACAGAGACAAACACTTCAGACATACAAACAGAGAAAGAGAAACACTTTAGACATGCAAACCAACAAAGAAAAACACTTCAGACATACAAACCAACAAAGACAAACACTTCAGACATACAAACAGAGAAAGACAAGCACTTAAGACATAGAAACCAACAAAAAAAACACTTCAGACATACAAAAATAGAAAGACAGTCACTTTAGACATACAAACCAACAAACACAGACACATCAGACAAACAAACCAACAAAGACAAACACTTTAGACATTCAAACAGAGAAAGACAAGCACTTTAGACATACAAACAAACAAAGAAAAGCAATTCAAACATACAAACCAACAAAGACAAACACTTCAGACATACAAATAGAGAAAGACAGATACTTCAGACATACAAACCAACAAATACATACACTTCATAAATACAAACCAACAAAAAAAAACACTTCAGACATACAAACAGAGAAAGACAGGCGATTTAGACATACAAACCAACAAAGAGAGACACTTCAGACATACAAACCAACAGAGACAAACGCTTGGACTTGCAAACACCAAACCAAACATACAAACAAATATATTCAGACATACAAACAGAGAAAGACAGGAACTTTAGACATACAAACCAACAAACACAAACACTTGGACATGCAAACACCAACCCAGACATACAAAAAATTATATTAAAACATACAAACATAGAAAGACAGGCACTTTAGACATACAAACCAACCAAGACAAGCACTTCAGACATACAAACAGAGAAAGACAGGCACTTTAGAAATACAAACCAACAAACACAGACACTTCAGACATACAAACCAACCAAGACAAGCACTTCAGACATACAAACAGAGAAAGACAGACACTTAAGACACACACACCAACAAGTACAGACACGTTAGATATTAAAAGAAACAAAGACAAACACTTCAGACATACAAACAGAGAAAGACAGGCACTATGGACATATAAACCCACAAGGACAAACATACTAGTCATACAAACCAACAAGGTCAGACACTTCAGACATACAAACAGAGAAAGGCAGGCACTTTAGACATACAAACCAAAAAAAACAAACACTTTAGACATACAAATCAACAAAGACAAACACTTCAGACATACAAAAAGAGAAAGACAGGCACTTTAGACATACAATCCAACAAAGACAGACACTTCAGACATACAAACCAACAAAGACAAACACTTCAGACATACAAACCAAATAAGACAAGCACTGCAGACATACAAACAGCGAAAGACAGGCACTTTAGACATACAAACCAATAAAGACAGACACTTCAGACGTACAAATTAACAAAGACAAACACTTCAGACATACAAACAGAGAAAGACAGGCACTTTAGACATACAATCCAACAAAGACAGACACTTCAGACATAAAAACCAACAAAGACAAACACTTCAGACATACAAACAGAGAATGACAAACACTTTAGACATTCAAACCAACAAAGACAAACACTTCAGACATACAAACCAACAAAGACAAACACTTCAGACATACAAACAGAGAAGTAAAGACTCTTTAGACATACAAAGCAACAAATACATTCACTTTTTAAATACAAAAATACAAAGACAGTCACTTCATACATGCAAAGAAACTTAGACATACACTTTAGAAATACAAACAAACAAAGAAAAACACTTTAGACATACAAAAATAGAAAGACAGGCACTTTAGACATACAAACCAACAAAGACAAACACTTGGGCTTGCAAACACCAAACCTGACATACAAACAAATAGATTCAGACATACAAATAGAGAAAGACAGGCACTTGGGCTTGCAAACGCCAACCCAGACATACAAACAAATAGATTCAGACATGCAAACAGAGAACGACAGGCACTTTAGACATACAAACCAACAAAGACAAGCACTTGGTTTTGCAAACACCAACCCTAACATACAAACAAATAGATTCAAACAAACAGAGAAAGACAGGCACTTTAGACATACAAACCAACAAAGACAAACACTTGGACTTGCAAACACCAACCCAGACATACGAACAAATAGATTCAGACATACAAACAGAGAAAGACAGGCACTTTAGACATACAAACCAAGATAGACAGACGCTTCAGACATACAAATTAACAAAAACAAATACTTTAGACATACAAACAGAGAAAGACAGGCACTTTAGACATACAATCCAACAAAGACAGACACTTCATAAATACAAACCAACAAAGACAAACACTTCAGAAACAGAAACAGAGAAATAAAAACACTTTAGACATGCAAACCAACAAAAAAAAACACTTCAGAGATACTAAACAACAAAGACAACCACTTCAGAAATACAAACATAGAAAGACAAGTACTTTAGACATACAAACCAACAAAAACAAACACTTCAGACATACAAAAATAGAAAGACAGGCACTTTAGACATACAAACCAACAAATACAGACACATCAGACAAACAAACCAACAAAGACACACACTTCAGACATACAAACATAGAAAGACAGGCACTTTAGACATACAAACCAACAAAGACAGACACTTCAGACATACAAACCAACAAAGAAAAACACTTCAAACATACAAACAGAGAAGGACAAACACTTTAGACATACAAACAAGGAAAGACAGACACTTCAGACATACAAACCAACAAAAAAAAACACTTCAGACATACAAACAGAGAAAGACAGGCGATTTAGACATACAAACCAACAAAGAGAGACACTTCAGACATACAAACCAACAGAGACAAACGCTTAGACTTGCAAACACCAACCCAGACATACAAACAAATATATTCAGACATACAAATAGAGAAAGACAGGAAATTTAGACATACAAACCAACAAACACAAACACTTGGACTTGCAAACACCAAACCAGACATACAAACAAATAGATTCAAGCATAAAAATAGAGAAAGACAGGCACTTTAGACATACAAACCAACAAATACAAACACTTAGACTTGCAAACACCAACTCTGACATACAAACAAATAGATTCAGACATACAAACAGAGAAAGACAAACACTTTAGACATACAAACCAACAAAGACAAACACTTGGACTTGCAAACACCAACTCTGACATACAATCAAATAGATTCAGACATACAAATAGAGAAAGATAGGCACTTTAGACATACAAACCAACAAAGACAAACACTTGAACTTGCAAACACCAACCCAGACATACAAACAAATAGATTCAGACATACAAACCAACAAAGACAAACACTTTGACTTGCAAATACCAACTCCGACATACAAACAAATAGATTCAGACATACAAACAGAGAAAGACAGGCACTTTAGACATACAAACAAACAAAGACAAACACTTGAACTTGCAAACACCAACCCAGACATACAAAGAAATAGATTCAGACATACAAACAGAGAAATACAGACCCTTTAGACATACAAACCAACAAAGATAAGAACGTGGACTTGCAAACACCAACCCTGACACATAAACAAACAGAGAAAGACAGGCACTTTAGACATACAAACTAACAAAGACAAACACTTCGACATGTAAACACCAACCAAGACATACAAACAAATAGATTCAGACATACAAATAGAGAAAGACAGGCACTTTAGACATACAAACCAACAAACACAAACACTTGGACATGCAAATACCAACCCAGACATACAAACAAATAGATTCAGACATACAAACAGAGAAAGACAGTCACTTTAGACATCCAAACCAACAAAGACAAACACTTGGACTTGCAAACACCAACCCAGACATACAAAAAAAATAGATTCATACATACAAACAGAGAAAGACAGACACATCAGACATACAAAGCTAGAAAAACAGGCACTTCAGACATACAAACCAACAAAGAAAAACAGTTCAGACACACAAAAATAAAAAGAAAGACGCTTCAGAAATACAAACCAACAATGACCGACACTTCAGACATACAAACCAACAAAGACAACAACTTCAGACACACAAACAGAAAAAGACAGATACTATAGACATTCAAACCAAGAAAGACATGCACTTCAGAAATACAAACCAACAAATACAAACACTTCAGGCATACTAAAAGAGAAAGACATTCACATTAGACATACAAACAAACAAACACAGACACTTCAGACATACAAGCCAACAAAGACAAATACTTTAGTTATGCAAACCAACAAAGACAGACATTTTATACATTGAAACATAGAAAGAAAAACGCTTTATAAATAAAAACAAACAAAGACATACACTTCAGAAACACAAACATAGAAAGATAAGCTCTTCAGAAATACGAACGATCTAAGACAAGTACCTCAGATATTCAAAACAACAAAGACAAAAAATTTAAACACATGAACACAGAAAAACAAACACTTTAGACATTCAAACATAGTAAGACAAGCAATTTAGACACATTAACCAACAAAGACAAACACTTCAGACATACAAACAGAGAAAGACAGGCGCTTTAGACATACTAACCAACAAAAACAGACACTTCAGACATACAAACCAACCCAGACAACCACTTCAGACATACAAACATAGAAAGACAGGCCCTTTAGACATACAAACCAACAAAGACAAACACTTCATCCATGCAAACCAACAACGAAAAACACTTTACACATTCAAACATAGAAAGACACGCGCTTTGGACAAACAAACAAACTAAGACAAAAAACTTCTGACATACAAACAGAGTAAGACAGGAACTTTAGAAATACAAACCAACAAACACAAACACTTCAGACATACAAAAAGACAAAGACAGGCACTTTACACATACAAACCAACAAACCAACAAAGACAGAAACTTCAGACATACAGACCAACAAAGACAAACAATTCAAACAAAGAAATAGTGAAAAACAAACATTTTAGATATGCAAACCAACAAAGACAAACACTTCAGACATTCTAAAAACAAATACAAACACTTCATACATATAAAGAGAGAAAGACAGGCACTTCAGACATACAAACCAACAAAAACAGACACTTCAGACATACAAACATAGAAAGACAGGCACTTCAGACATGCAAACCAACAAACACAGACACTTCAGACAAACAAACCAACAAAGACAAACACTTCAGACATACGAACATACAAAGACAAACACTACAGACATACAAACCAACAAAGAAAAACAATGCAAACATACACACAGAGAATGACAAACACTTCAGACATACAAACAAAGAAAGACAGACACTTCAGACATACAAACCAACAAAAACAAACACTTCAGACATACAAACAGAGAAAGGCAGACACTTTAGACATACAAACCAACAAAGACAGACACTTCAGACATACAAACCAACAGAGACAAACACTTAGACTTGCAAACACCAACCCAGACATACAAACAAATAGATTCAAACATACAAACAGAGAAATACAGGCACTTTAGACATACAAACTAACAAAGACAAACACTTGGACTTGCAAACACCAACTCAGACATACAAACAATTAGATTCAGACATACAAATAGAGAAAGATAGGCACTTTAGACATACAAACCAACAAAGACAAACCCTTGGACTTGCAAACACCAACCCAGACAAACAAACAAATAGATTCAGACATACAAACAAACAAAGAAAAACACTTTGACTTGAAAACACAAACACCGACATACAAACAAATAGATTCAGACATACAAACAGAGAAAGACAGGCACTTTAGACATACAAACCAACAAAGACAAACACTTGGACTTGCAAACTACAACCCAGACACACAAAGAAATAGATTCAGACATACAAACAGAGAAATACAGACACTTTGCCAGACCTACAAACCCAGACATACCATGCAAATACAAACCCAGACATACAAAAAAATAGATTCAAACATACAAACAGAGAAAGACAGGCACTTTAGACATACAAACCAACAAAGACAAACACTTGGACTTGCAAACACCAACCCACACATGCATACAAATAGATTCTGACATAAAAACAGATAAAAACAGGAACTTTAGACATACAAACCAACAAAGACAAACACTGCAGACATACAAACAGAGAAAGACAGGCACTTTAAACATACAAACCAACAAAGACAAGCAATTGAACTTGCAAACACCAACCCAGACATACAAACAAATAGATTCAGACATACAAACGGAGAAAGACGGACACTTTAGACATACAAACCAACAAAGACAAACACTTGAACTTGCAAAAACCCACCATGACACACAAAAAAACAGATTCAGACATACAAACATAGAAAAACAGGCACTTTAGACATAAAAACTAACAAAGACAAACACTTGTACATGCAAACACCAACCTAGACATACAAATAGAGAAAGACAGGCACTTTAGACATACAAACCAACAAAGACAAACACTTGGACATGTAAACACCAACCCAGACATACAAACAAATAGATTCAGACATACAAACGGAGAAAGACAGACACTTTAGACATACAAACCAACAAAGATAAGCACGTGGACTTGCAAACACCAACCCTGACACACAAACAAATAGATTCAGACATACAAACAGAGAAAGACAGGCACTTTAGACATACAAACTAACAAAGACAAACACTTGGACATGTAAACACCAACCCAGACATACAAACAAATAGATTCAGACATACAAACAGAGAAAGACAGACACTTTAGACATACAAACCAACAAAGACAAACACTTCAGACATAAAAAAAGAGAAAGAAAGGCACTTTAGACATACAAACCAACAAATATAGATACTTCAAACATAAAAACCAACAAAGAGAGACCCTTCAAAAATAGAAACAGATAAAGAAAGGCATTTTAGAAATAAAAAAAAACAAAGACAGATACTTCAGAAATACAAACCAAGAAAGACAAACACTTCCGACATACAAACAATGAAAGACAGGCACTTTAGACATACAAACCAACAAATACAGACATTTCATACATAAAAACCAATAAAGACAAACACTTCAAACATACAAACAGAGAAAGACAAACACTTTAGACATACAAACGGAAAAAGACACATAAACCGCCAAAGACAGACACTTAAGACATACAAATGGAGAAAGGCAGGCACTTTAGAAATACAAATCAACAGAGACAAAAACTTCAGACATACAAACAAACAAAGACAAACACTTCAGACATACAAACATAGAAAGACAGGCACTTTAGACATACAAACCAGCAAAGAAAGACACTTCAGACATACAAACCAACAAAGACAAACACTTCAGACATAAAAACGGAGAATGACAGGCACTTTAGACATACAAACCAAAAAAGACAAACACTTGAACTTGCCAAAACCAACCCATACATACAAACAAATAGATTCAGACATATAAATAGAGAAAGACAGGCACTTGGACTTGTAAACACCAACCCAGACATACAAAAAAATAGTTTCAGACATACAAACAGAGAATGAAAGGCACTTTAGACATACAAACCAACAAAGACAAACAGTTGAACTTGCAAAAACCAACCCACACATACAAACAAATAGATTCAAACATATAAACGGAAAAAGACAGGCACTTTAGACATGCGAACCACAAAGACATACACTTTATTCATACAAACAGAGAAAGGCAGGCACCTTAGACATAAAAACCAACAATGACAAACACTTCAGTAATACAAACCAACAAAGACAAACACTTCAGACATACAAACAGAAAAAGACAGGCACTTTAGACATACAAACCAACAGAGACAGACACTTCAAACATACAAACCAACAAAGACAAACACTTCAGACATACAAATATAGAAAGACAGGCACTTTAGACATACAAACCAACAAAGAGAGACACTTCAGACACATAAACCAACAAAGACAAACACTTCAGACATACAAACGGAGAAAGACAGGAACTTTAGACATACAAACCAACAGACAGAGACACGTCAAAATTTCAAACCAACAAATAAAAACACTTCAGACATAGAAACAGAGAAAAACAAACGCTTCAGAAACATAAGCCGACAAAGACAGACACTTTAGACATACAAACCAACAAAAACAGACATTTCAGACATAGAAACCAACAAAGACCAACACTTCAGACACACAAATAGAGAAAGACAGGCACTTGGACTTGCAAACCCCAACCCAGACATACAAACAAATAGATTTAGACATACAAACAGAGAATGACAGGCACTTTAGACATACAAACCAACAAAGACAGACATTTCTAACATACAAACCAATAAAGACAAACACTTCAGACATACAAATAGAGAAAGACAGGCACTTGAACTTGCAAACCCCAACCCTTACATACAAACAAATAGATTCAGAAATACAAATAGAGAAAGACAGGCACTTGGACTTGTAAACACCAACCCAGACATATAAACAAATAGATTCAGACTTACAAACAGAGAATGACAGGCACTTTAGACATACAAACCAACAAAGACAAACACTTGAACTTGCAAAAACCAACCCATACATACAAACAAATAGATTCAGACATACAAACAGAAAAAAACAGGCACTTTAGACATACAAACCAGTAGAAGGGCCTTATTGAGCCCCATTGCTCACCCCTGCTGCCATCTACAATTTAGTTTAATACGGAACGAACTCCTTATTTGGGCATAGAGTCCCTAGGGAGAAAGATTGCGTAATTGGTCAATGACCTCTTTTTCCCAGGTCGATCTATTTGATGTTTCTATGTGTAATAACTCCGGAACGAAGGTTGCACATGCGCATTGAATTCTAACGGGAACAATGTTATTGATCTAGGACTCGAGGGGGAAGTGAATTTCCGAGAACTTGATTGCGTAATCGATCGCGAATGTCATGGTGTCCAGAAATAGTATTTGTTGTTGTTGCTCTCGCCAAATGTTATGAGTTTCCCGGAAACAGTTAGATCACGTGTTTCCTTCTCAGCCAATCAGCGAGTCGGTTACATCCCCTTTCTCAGCCAATCAGAGGGCTTGTTACATATGGTTTTTCCCGTTAAATAACAATTCGCCCTTGAGATTTCGTATATAACGGGCATGCAATGTGATTAAATTATCAGAAAGTATTTTGACATAGTTGATACAACAATGGATAAATTTGACTCTTTAGAAGCATTGGCAGCCACAATTAGCAATGTGAGTGCATTTTTTATTTTCAAACGAATTTTCCTTGGACATCCTCCAGTATATTCAGCTAAAACTTAAATATATTCCTTTACCCCAACCCCCCCCCCCCCAAACCATACAAACATCCTCGAGGGGGAAGTGAATTTCCGAGAACTTGATTGCGTAATCGATCGTGAATGTTATGATCCAGAAATAGTATTTGTTGTTGTTGCTCGAGGCGAATGTTATGATCCAGAAATAGTATTTGTTGTTGTGGATAAAATTGTTCAATGTTATGAGTTTCCCGGAAACAGTTAGATCACGTGTTTCCTTCTCTGCCAATCAGTGAGTCGGATAAATATCCTTTATCAGCCAATAAGAGGGCGTGGTTACATATTAGCGTCGGAGGGAATATAAAGAAGGGGTTTTCTCTAGAGTTTTATTAGTCTGTGAATAGAATTCAATGGAGTGAGAAGAAGAACAGTTTGACTTTACTCATTTGGATATATATTAATGTTGATGACGATAAGTGGAATGTTTACCCTATTAGAAGTTGATAGTGGAGTTGATGATAATAATACAAGAGCACCAAACATTGCAGTGGAAATCACGACAGGATCACGGCTTTGTCTTGAATGGGATGCAGTATATGCAAGATATGTGATATCCATGAGCAAATTTAAAATGGTGTATCATTTATGTGTTGCCGCAAAATTTGATATAGCACACTTGAATAGACTTCAATGTGCTTTAAGTGCATTAGTGAAACATATCGAAGACAATAAACTCTATCGCTAATTTTATATGCATAGTATTATTGATGTTGTTGTTGTAATTATTCAATAAAATTGTTTCTAAATCGAAAATGTTCCCTTTCTTTTCTGGTCAGGTTAGGCTAACGAATCAGGGTCAGTCTAGAGTGAATCCAAATGATTTACCAGCACTAGTGGTTCACGTCAGATGCCTATACACCGAAGAAGAAGACATCTAAAGTGTAGAATAAAGACACTGTTTTATACATTTTTTTTTATTAATAGACAAACTCACATCCATTTTTTTAAAGCACTTTAACCATATGAAACTAAAATCATTTTGATTTATTTTCAAACAAAAGACATATAAACAATGTTCATTATTCATGTAAAATAGGATGGGTGCTTTGTATCTTACAAACATAAAACTTACGAAAGAATCATGTGTGATGCTAGTCAACAATACGAACATTGTAGACCTGCATTTACGATAAACTGGGCTGTTTCAAGCCTGAGGGGTCTATTGAATAGGAAATTTCAAAGATTTATCCTGAAAAAAGATAAAACAAAATTAAAAACTATAGGTTCACACAAAGGGTGAAACAGTTTGAGATATTTAGATGATTATTTTGGGTGAAACTCTGTGATCTTTATAATTTATTTTGAAAAAATAAATTTTAAAAAAATTTAAATTTTATTAAATTAAAAAAGAAAAAATATTAATTAAAAAAATTTACGAAAAATGTTTTTTCAATTAAAATCAAAGTTCATTTGTAAATTAAGCTCAGCATATGCAAATAAATTTTAAAATTTAAACTCGACACGACCATAAATTACTATTAGAGAATAAATTAAACCAACCCGAACAGAAATTAATTAAGCAAACATAGCAAAAAACAAACAACAAACAATAATATAAATGAATAAATAGATGTCAAAGCCAGTAATGCTTAGATTGAATATGAATATCAAGCTTAAAATGAAAAAAAATATTTTCCTATTGAACTATAAATGAAACTTAAAACGAACAGAAATAAAATAAAAAATAAATGCAAACAAACATAATATTTATATTAATTTAAATTAATAAATAAATCTTAAAACGTGTGAAGCTTAAATTTAATATACAAATCAAGCTTGAAATGAACAAATTTCCCCTCAAATAAGTAAACTTGAACTTCCCCCTCCCGTGGCCATAGAAGATAGAAAAGTTCAAGTTCTATTCTGAATTTTACCAAAGAACATAATTCAATTCTAATTTCTCAAGAGAAAATAAAAAGCTTCAACTTCAGGTTACAGATATCTATTTACAGATCTGGATACCTCGTAATGCATAAGGATTGCTAAAATTTTTCATTTTAAGAGCAAAAAATATAGTTCATTCTCAACTATTGATACCCACACCTGGAGACAGGCTCGGGGGGTATGGGTCACAAATCTCTGATTGACCTAGACTTACGGGGTTATTGAGAGAGAGAGAGAGAGAGAGAGAGAGAGAGAGAGAGAAAAGGGACCCAGAATTAAGATAGAGCGAGGACGAGGGGGTGGGGGGGTGATTTGTGAAAGGAAATAAAGGTAATTTTAAGTCTACCAGAATTGTACTAGAAATAGAAAATTTTGGTCGAGTGTTACAAGTGTGTTTAAAGTTTAGTTCCATGAAGCTAAATCCATTTAACACTTCCTTGGATTTAAAATCGAAAGCTAGAAACGTAAAGTGGGATTTTTTAAAATTCACAAATGTAATTTTTATTTTCTACGACAAATTAGTAATTCTGATTGTCTCTTATGATTATGATGATACCTTAGTTCCATAAAGGTAAAGAAAATGGACATTTTATTAGAGACGACTTGTAAACCCAGACATAAAGTAGGATCTTCAAAAAATACAAAATATAATTTTTATTTTTGACTTAATTTTTTAAGAAAAGTCCTAAATTTTCATCGAAAGCTACGACTGAGTTTATATTTTAGTTTCAAGAAGCTAAGGCAGGTGACACTTCCCTGGATTTGACTTATAAAGCTCGAAACGTAAAGTGGGATTTTTGAAAATGGACAAATGTAATTTTTATTTTCTACGACAAATTCTGAATTCTTATCGAATCTTACGATTATTCTTAGACCATAGTTCCATGAAGTTACATTCAACGGAAATGATCATATAGTAGGCTTGTAAAACCCTAAATACAGCAGGATCTACAAAAAAATACAAAATATGATATTTATTTTTGAATTCATTTTTTAACAAATGTACTAAATTTTCATAGAAAGATCTGACTGAGTGTATATTTTAGTTTCAAGAAGCTAAAGCAGTTAACACTTGCCTGGAAGCTCGAAACGTAAAGTGGGATTTCGGAAAATGTAGAAATGTAATTTTTATTGTCTATGACAAATTCTGAAATCTGATCGAACCATACGATTATGCCTATACTTTAGTTCTGTGAATATAAAGCAAGTTGACATTTCACTTCGAGTCGACATGTAAATCTAGACAGAAAGTAGGATTTTGAAAAAATCACAAATGTAATTTTAATTTTTGACACAATTTTTGAAGAAAAGTCCTAAATTTTGGTCGAAAGCTATGACTGAGTTTATATATTGAGTTTTTATTTAAGAAGCAAAAGTAGTTAATACTTCCCTGGATTTGACTTATAAAGCTGGAAACGTAAAGTGAGATTTTTGAAAATGTAGAAATTTAATTTTTACTTTATACGACAAATTCGGAATTCTGATCGAACCTTACGATTATGCTTATACTTTAGTTCCATGAAGAAAGAGCAAGTTAACATTTTCGTAGAGACGATATGTAAACCTAGACATAAAGTAGGATTTTGAAAAAATCACAAATATAATTTTAATTTTTGACACAATTTTTGAAGAAAAGTCCTGAATTTTGGTCGAAAACTATGACTGAGTTTATTTTTTAGTTTCAAGAAGCAACAGTAGTTAATACTTCCCTGGATTTGACTTATAAAGCTCGAAACGTAAAGTGGGATTTTAGAAAATGCACAAATTAAATTTTTATTTTCTACGACAAATATGGAATTATGCTCGAACCTTACGATTATTCTTATACTTTAGTTCCATGAAGAAAAAGCAAGTTGACATTTTTTTAGAATCGACATGTAAACCTAGACATAAAGTAGGATTTTCAAAAAATACAAAATATAATTTAAATTTTTTACTTAATTTTTTAAGAAAAGTGCTAAATTTTCATCGAAAGCTACGAGTGAGTTTATATTTTAGTTTCAAGAGGCTAAAGCAGTTAACACTTACCTGGAAGCTCGAAACGTAAAGTGAGATTTCGGAAAATGTAGAAATGTAATTTTTATTTTCTACGACAAATTCGGAATTCTTATCGAAACATATGATTATGCCTATACTTTAGTTCTATGAAGATAAAGCAAGTTGACATTTCCTTTAGAGTCGACATGTAAACCTAGACATAAAGCAGGATTTTGAGAAAATCACAAATGTAATTTTAATTTTTGACACATTTTTTGAAGAAAAGTCATAAATTTTGGTCGAAAACTATGACTGAGTTTATATTTTAGTTTCAAGAAGCAAAAGTAGTTAATACTTCCCTGGATTTGACTTATAAGGCTGGAAACGTAAAGTGAGATTTATGTAAATGCACAAATGTAATTTTTGCTTTCTACGACAAATTCGGAATTCTGATTGAATCTTACGATTATGCTTATACTTTAGTTCCATGAAGAAAAAGCAAATTGACATTATCTTAGAGTCGATATATAAAACTAGACAAAAAGTGGGATTTTGAAAAATCAAAAATATAATTTTAATTTTTGACATAATTTTTTAAGAAAAGTCATAAATTTTAGTCGAAAGCTATGACTGACTTTATATTTTAGTTCCAAGAAGCAAAAGTAGTTAATACATCAATGGATTTGACTTATAAAGCTGGAAACGTTAAGTGAGATTTTTGAAAATGCACAAATTAAATTTTTGTTTTCTACGAAAAATATGGAATTATGCTCGAATCTTACGATTACGCTTATACTTTAGTTCCATGAAGAAAAAGCAAGTTGACATTTTCTTAGGGTCGACATGTAAACCTAGACATACATTATGATTTTGAAAAAATCCCAAATATAATTTTGATTTTTGAAGCAATTTTTGAAGAAGGGTCCTTCAGTTACATTTGCGTTTATATTTTAGTTCCAAGAAGCTATAGCCATTTAACACTTGCTTAAAGTGGACAAGTAAACCTAAAAGTTAAGTAAAATGTTTGAAAATTTACAAATATTATCTTTATTTTTGAAGAGACATTCTGAATTCTATTCGAGTCATGCAATTGTGTTCAAAGAGTTCGTGTTAACGAATTGTAAGTAAGGAGCGACCCGGCTCAATGATAACCGAAACTCTAGAAAACGTGTTTTCGATACCAAGAGATACATCAAAAGAATCAGATTTAAATGCTGATTTTAAATATATAGTTTAGTCCTACCCATCAAAAGTAACGCGTCTGAGAAAATTTGGCTGATTTTTAGAAAAATGGGGGAAATACCCCCTAAAAGGTACATAACCTTAATGAAAATCACACCATCATATTCAGCGTATCACAGAACCCTACTATAGAGGTTTCAAGCTGCTATCTGCAAACATGTGGAATTTTTATTTTTTTACCAGAAGAAAGATCACGTATGAATGTTTATTTTTATTTATTTATTTTTTTTGTTCCATAGGTGTTTGTATAGACACAATGGCCATATAAACTTGTTGGTGGAATTATTGAAACACACATTAAAATTTATAGGTCCATTTTTAAGGTAAAGAAATATTTATGGCAAAGAGGCCCCCTCCCACGCTAATTGTTTTCCAAAAGTCACCTTATAGACATTGTGATATAGCCATTTTGTTCAGCAGGAGTGAAATTGTGATAACTATTTCCATTCTTAAAAATTAAGCCCCCCACAGTAAGCGGGGGAAGGGTTGCAAGTTAGATACTGTGCCATGTGTGTAAATCTTTGGACCAGTCTTTATCGGACAACACACAAAGATAGAAAAAATACAAAATATTAATAGATACCAAATGAAAAACGTCACAAATTGTATATGTAGTACACAAATTCATATCTATCATGGTCATAGTGTTAATTATGATCCATTCTGTTGCGAAAACACACAAATTTAATAAAAAGTCAAAAATATCCATATATAAAATATTAAATACGGTTAAAAATGAATTATTCAAAAACATTTTAAAATAGATAAGGTTAAGTGTTTTAAATATGAGCCATTCTATTGCGAAAACACACAAAAGTTATAAAAAAAACAAATATTCCTTTATTACCTATGAAAAACGGCTAAAAATGAAGAATTCATACACATTTTCAACTAGCTAAGGGTAAGTTTTTTAAATATGGGCCATTCTGTTGCGAAAACACACAAAAGTTAGAAAAAATACAACCTGACCCCCTACTTGAAGGATATGAATTAGAACCATGAGAAAGTAATTTCATCGTATTTTGCATTTCCCACAAGAGGGCAGTTTTCGAGTAAAAGTAAAGAGCTACAAGACTAAACCAAAGATATGATGAAATAATAACGAATAATTATTCAAACTTAAATTTTCTGTATTACGGGAATGGTTTATTTTCGAACCATTATATCTACCAAAGATTAAATACCTGAGTTAAACTAAGAGGTTTCAATTTCAGGAAAAAATTACATTTTGACAGCATTTGACAATTTACCAAATTTAAAGTTTTGTTTAGTTTCAAAATGTTATCTGCCACTCATCTTCTTTTTATCATTCACAAACAATACTAAAGAAAACCACTTCCCACGTTAAATTGATTTTAAATTATTAAGAAGGCTATTATTTCATTGAAATATTCATTTTACATTTTTAATTTTCATGCTTTAGATAAGGATCTTGTCCTATTGGTGTAAATTGCAGCTGAAAGCTTATGTTATCATATTTTGCTTATTTCCGTTGGAAAACACATTGAAAAGACATATTATTGAACTCAAATCCAACATAACCGGGCATGCATTTGAAGAACCTTCCATTATTTTCTATCTTGTCCTTTATTTCAATATATTCTGACTTTTAAAGCATTTCAGCACTCTTAAATATACCATCCTAACGGTTATTTATTTACGAAATTGCGCAAACTGTTGATTAAGAGCAATAGTTACCTTTCTATACATTAATTAACACTCACTAAAGTTGCCACTTCTCACTCGCAGAGAATGATTTCAAAACAATACTTCTTACATCACATGTACTATTTGTGTCAAACGAGACATCTTCAATGCAGAGTAATTGATTGTTACGTTCGATTTTGTTTTGGACACAGGAGAGCATCAATGGGAAGTGAGAATTTCTGTAAAACTATCAAAGATTGATTAGGTGTATGGTGACAAGCTTAGCCTAAGTACGAGAAAGAAAAGTTCCTAGGTGTGGAGCTCCCCCGCCGCCTCAACCTTCGCTATTTAAATCCATTTTCTGTTGTTAGAGAAATACAAAATGTGTGTTGTTTGGTTAGGTTAGGTTAGATTATGTTAGGTTAGGTTAATTGTGTGTAGAATAGATTAGCATCCTTAGCCCCCCCCCCTCCCCCACCACCTCAACCATCACTCTTGAAGTCCATGGAATTAGGTTAGAGACAGACAAAAAGTTAGGTGTATGTTTAGGTTAGGTTAGATTATGTTAGGTTAGGTTAATTTAGGTTAGACTAGCTCCCCCACCCCCGGGGGCCACGGGGACTGAAAGCCTACCACGGGTGGGACCCCCACCACCAAGGTTAGGTTACCTAACATTTCAAGGTGACCACCCCCCCCCCCCCAACCCCGGGGCCACGGGGCCGAAAGCCTGACACGGGTAGGACCCTCACCACCAAGGTCAGGTTAGGTTAGATTAGGTTAATTTACCTAACATTTATAGGTTAACTTACATCAGGTTAAGTGGCACTTAACCTGATGTAAGTTAACCTAGAAATGTTAGGTAACTTAACCTAATCTAACCTAACCTGACCTTGGTGGTGAGGGTCCTACCCGTGTCAGGACTTTGGCCCCGTGGCCCCGGGGTTGGGGGAGTGGTCACCTTGAAATGTTAGGGAACCGAACCGGGGGGGGGGGAGTCCCACCCGGGGTAGGTATGCAGTCCCCTTGGCCCCCGGGGGGTGGGGGAGCTAGTCTGACCTAAATTAACATAACCTCACATAATCTAACCTAACCATACACCTAACTTTTTGTTGAGGGGGCGGGGCCCCCCCCCCAAAATAAAAAACCTTAACCAAAGAGGCTGCCGTTAATTAACCTAACCTAACATAATCTAACCTAACCTAACCATACCCCAAACTTTTTGTCTGTCTCTAACCTAATTCATGGGATTTCAAGAGCGTTGGTTGAGGCGGGGGGGGAGGTGGGGGGAGGCAACGTAGGCTAAGCGAGTCTAACCTAAATTAACCTAACCTAACATAATCTAACCTACCCTAAACATACACATAACTTTTTGTCTGTCTCTAACCTAATTCAAGGGATTTCAAGAGCGATGGTTGAGGCGGTGGGGGAGCTCCACACCTAAGAACTTTTCTTTCTCGTACGTAGGCTAAGCTAGTCACCATACACCTAATCAATCTTTGATAGTTTTACAGAAATTCTCACTTCCCATTGATGTTCTCCTATGTCCAAAACAAAATCGAACGTAACAATTAATTAATCTGCATTGAAGATGTCTCGTTTGACACAAATAGTACATGCGATGTAAGAAGTATTGTTTTGAAATCATTCTCCGCGAGTGAGAAGTGCCAGTTCCAGTGATTGTTGATTAATGTATAGAAAGGTAACTATTGCTCTTAATCAACAGTTTGCACAATTTCGTAAATAAATAACCGTTAGGATAGTATATTTAAGAGTGCTGAAAAGCTTTAAAAGTCAGTATATATTGAAATAGAGGCCAAGATAGAAAATAATGGGAGGTTCTTCAAATGCATGCCCGGCAATGTTTGATGTGAGTTCAATAATATGTCTTTTCAGTGTGTTTTCCAACTAAAATATGCAAAATATGATGACATAAGCCTTCAGCTGCAATTTAAACCAATAGGATAAGATACTTATCTAAAGCATGAAAATTTAAAATTTAAAATGTATATTTCAATGAAATAATAGCCTTCTTAATAATTTAAAATCAATAAACCGTTGGAGGTTTTTATCTTGGGCTATTTCTTTTTAGGGTGAAAAGATGATGATTGGCCGATCATATCTTGAATCCAAACAACACTTTAAATTTGGTAAAGCTTAATAGGTCTCCTAAATGTAATTTTTTCCTGAACCTTAAAAACCCTAGAAGAACTCTGGGAGTGATCAGGTTGAGGATATATTGGCTCAAAAATAAAACATCAACGTAATACAGAAAATTTAAGTTTGAACAATTATTCATTATTATTTCATCATATCTTTGGTTTAGTCTGGTAGCTCTTTACTTTTACTCGAAAAGTGTCCTCTTGTGGGAAATGCAAAATACGATGAAAATACGCTCCAATGGTTCTAATTTATATCCTTCAATTAGGGGGTCAGGTTGTATTTTTTCTAACTTTTGTGTGTTTTCGCAACAGAATGGCTCATATTTAAAACACTTACCCTTAGCTAGTTGAAAATGTGTATGAATTCTTCATTTTTAGCCGTATTTCAGATGTAATAAAGGTACATTTTGCATTTTTTATAACTTTGTGTGTTTTCGCAACAGAATGGACCATATTTAAAACACTTACCCTTAGCTAAATGAAAATTTGTATGAATACTTAATTTTTTACCAATATTGAACAGGTAATAAAGGAATATTTGCATTTTTTATAACTTTTGTGTGTTTTCTCAACAGAATGGCACATATTTAAAACACTTAACCTTAGCTAGTTGAAAATATGTATTAATTCTTCATTTTTAGCCGTATTGCAGAGGTAATAAAGGGATTTTTTGTATTTTTTCTAACTTTTGTGTGTTTTCGCTACAGAATGGCACATATTTAAAACACTTAACCTTATCTAGTTGAAAATGTGTATGAATTCTTCATTTTTTCCCGTTTTTCAGAGGTAATAAAGGAATATTTTGTATTTTTTTCTATCTTTTGTGTGTTTTCGCAACAGAATGGCCCCTATATGTAAACAATGGGCAAAGTTTATAACTTGCAACCCTTCGCCCGAGAACTCTGGGGGAATTAAGTCTTCCTAATGGAAATAGTTATAAGAATTTCAATCCTTATGAACAAAAGGGATCTCTCAAAATTTTTGATCAGGTGACTTTTGGAAAAAAATGAGCGTGGGAGGGGGCCTAGTTGCACTCCATTTTTCGGTCAATTAAAAAGGGAACTATAACTTTTAAGGTCCGTTTCAAAAAGTCAACCAACGATATTATTGGGCCCCGGGGTAGATAAGAAAACCCATTGAACAAAAAAAAATAAATAAATAAAAATAAACACGCAACCCGGATCTTTAGTATTGTAAAAAAAGCAAAATTATAAAGGTTTCCAGATAGCTGATTTAAACATCACTAGTAGAGCTCTGTGATACGCCGAATATGATGGGGTTATTTTAATTAAGGTCTTGTAACTTTTAGGGGGTATTTCTCCTATTTTTTCGAAAATCAGCCAAATTTTCTCAGGCACGAAACTTTTGATGGGTAGGACTAAACTATATATTTAAAATCAGCATTGAAATCTGATTCTTTTGATGTATCTATTGGTATCAAAAACCTGTTTTCTAGAGTTTCGGTTATCATTGAGTCGGGTCGCTCCTTACTTACGATTCGTTAACACGAACTCTTTGAACACAATCGCATGACTCGAATAGAATTCAGAATGTCTCTTCAAAAATAAAGATCATATTTGTAGATTTTCAAACATCTTACTTAACTTTTAGGTTTACCTGTTCACTTTAAGCAAGTGTTAAATGGCTATAGCTTCTTGGAACTAAAATATAAACGCAAATGTAACTTTAGGACTGTTCTTAAAAAATTGTGTTAAAAATTAAAATTAAATTTGTGATTTTTTCAAAATCCTGCTTTATGTCTAGGTTTACATGTAGACTATAAAGGAAATGTCAACTTGTTTTTTCTTCATGGAACTAAAGTATAAGGATAATCGTAAGATTCAAGCATAATTCCTAATTTGTCTTAGAAAATAAAAATTAAATTTGTGACTTTTCAAAAATCTCACTTTACGTTTCCAGCTTTATAAGTCAAATCCAGGGAAGTATTAACTACTTTTGCTTCTTGAAACTAAAATATAAACTCAATCATAGCTTTCGATCAAAATTTAGGACTTTTCTTCAAAAATTGTGTCAAAAATAAAAATTACATTTGTGATTTTTTCAATATACTGCTTTATGTCTAGATTTACATGTAGACTCTAAATGACATGTCAGCTTGCTTTATCTTCACGGAACTAAAGTATAGGAATAATCGTATGGTTCGATCAGATTTCCTAATTTGTCGTAGAAAATAAAAATTACATTTCTGCATTTTCAAAAATCCCACTTTACGTTTCGAACTTCCAGGCAAGTTTTAACTACTTTAGCCTCTTGAAACTAAAATATAAACTCAGTCGTAGCTTTCGATGAAAACTTGGCACTATTCTTACAAAATTAAGTAAAAAATTTAAATTATATTTTGTATTTTTTGAAGATCCTACTTTATGTCTAGGTTTACATGTCGATTCTAAGAAAAATGTCAACTTGCTTTTTCTTCATGGAACTAAAGTATAAGAATAATCGTAAGATTCGAGCATAATTCCATATTTGTCGTAGAAAATAAAAATTAAATTTGTGCATTTTCAAAAATCTCACTTTACGTTTCCAGCTTTATAAGTCAAATCCAGGGAAGTATTAACTACTTTTGCTTCTTGAAACTAAAATATAAAGTCAGTCATAGCTTTCGACCAAAATTTAGGACTTTTTTTCAAAAATTGTGTCAAAAATTAAAATTACATTTGTGATTTTTTCAAAATCCCGCTCTATGTCTAGGTTTACATATCGATTCTAAGATAATGTCAACTTGCTTTTTCTTCATGGAACAAAAGTATAAGCATAATCGTAAGATTCAAGCATAATTCCTAAGTTGTCGTAGAAAATAAAAATTACATTTGTGCATTTTCAAAAATCTCACTTTACGTTTCCAGCTTTATAAGTCAAATCCAGGCAAGTGTTAACTGCTTTAGCTTCTTGAAACTAAAATATAAACTCAGTCATAGTTTTCGACCAAAATTTAGGACTTTTCTTAAAAAATTGTGTCAAAAATTAAAATTACATTTTTTATTTTTTCAAAATCCTGATATATGTCTAGGTTTAAATGTCGACTCTAAGAAAATGTGAACTTGCTCTAACTTCATGGAGCTAAATTATAAGCATAATCGTAAGGTTCTATCAGATTTCCGAATTTGTCGTAGAAAATAAAAATTAAATTTCTACATGTTCCAAAATCTCACTTTACATTTCGAGCTTCCAGGGAAGTTTTAACTGCTTTAGCTTCTTTAAACTAAAATATAAACTCAGTCATAGCTTTCGATGAAAATTTAGGACTTTTCTTCAAAAATTAAGTCAAAAATAAAAATTATATTTTGTATTTTTTGAAGATCCTACTTTATGTCTAGGTTTACAAGTCGACTCTAAGGAAATGTCAACTTACTTTAACTTCATGGAGCTAAAGTATAAGCATAATCATAAGATTCAATCAGAATTCCTAATTTGTCGTTGAAAATAAAAATTACATTTGTGCATTTTCAAAAATCCCACTTTACGTTTCGAGCTTTATAAGTCAAATCCAGGGATGTGTCACATGCCCGATATACTTAAAAATAACATAAAAAATTAGCCTTAGATTTCGGTGAAAGTATATCACACTTCTATAAAAATGATGTATAAAATAAAAATTATATTCTGTAATTTTTTCACGATTATAGTATATGTTTAGGTTTACACTTCATCTCTAAAGGAAATGTCCGCATGCTCTATCTTTATTGAACTAAAGTATAAGAATAAACGTAAGATTCAATCAGAAATCTTAAATTATATTATAAAACAAAAATTAAATTGTTGCATTTTATAAAATTCTAATTTACTTTTTGAGATGTCTCTTTCAAATGCAATAACGTGTAAAATATATTTAGCATTTGTCACCTAAAATTTAATCACACTTGTAACTCTCAACCAAAATTTACAATTTCTCGTAAAATTATGTTAGAATTAAAATTAACTTTCTTTAATTTAACAAATCACCCCCCCCACCCCCCTCTACATCGCTTTATCTTATGTTTGGTTCCCTTGTCTCTCTCTCTCTCTCTCTCTCTCTCTCTCTCTCTCTCTCTAAGGACCCCGAAACTCTAGGTCAATCAGAGATGTGGGACACATAACCCCCCAGCCTATAACCATGTGTGGGTATCAATTGTTTAGAATAAACTATATTTTTCGCTCTAAAAATGAATATTTTTAGCAGTCCTTAGGCATTACGAGGTATCCAGATCTGTAAATAGATATCTGTAACCTGACGCGGAAGCTTTTTATTTTCTCTGGAGAAATTAGAATTAAATTATGTTCCTTGGTAAAATTCAGAATAGCACTTAAACTTTCCTATCTTCTCGGGCCTCGGGCCGTGGCTGTTCAAGTTTAAGTATGTGAAGGGGTTTTTGTTCATTTCAAGCTTGATTTGTATATTAAATTTAAGCTTCACACGTTTTAAGATTTATTTATTAATTTAAATTAATATACATCGCATGTTTGTTTGCATTTATTTTTTATTTTATTTCTATTCGTTTTAAGTTTCATTTATAGTTCAATAGGAAAATATTTTTTCATTTTAAGCTTGATATTCATATTCAATCTAAGTATTACTCTCTTTGAGATCTATTTATTCATTTATATTATTATTTGTTGTTTGTTTTTGCTATGATTGCTCATTTAATTTCTGTTCGTTTTGGTTTCATTTATTCTTTAATAGTAATTTCTGGTCGTTTGGAGTTTAAATTTTAAAATGTATTTGTATCTGCTGAGCTTAAGTTTAAAATGACCTTTACTTTTCTTTGAAAACATATTTTTCGGAAAGTTTTTTAATTAATTTTTGTTCGTTTTTAATTGCAAAAAATTTCAAGTTTTTAAAAATTTCTTTTTTAAAAATAAATTAGAACTATCAAAGAGTTTCACCCAAACTCATCATCTAAAATGACTCAAAATGTTTCATCCTTTTCTTTAACCTATGTCTACTAATTTTTTTTTATATTTTGTCATTATAATTCTTTGAAATTTAATATTGAATATAAACATCAGTCTTGAAATAGCCCATGTTATAGTAAATGCAGGTCTACAATGTTCGAATTGTTGACCATAAGCACATGTGCGAATTTATTCCGTTTTAAGTGTAGAAGATGTAAAACCCCCATCATAGTTGACATGAATAATGAACAGTTGTGATAAGTCTTGTCTTTGAAAATAAATCAAAATGATTTTAGTGTTCTATGAGTAAAGTGTTTTAAAAAAATGTATGTGAGTTTGTCTATTAATAAAAAAAAAATGTATACAACAGTGTCTTTATTCTACACTTTACATGTATTCTTCTTCGGTGTATAGGCATCTGACGGGACCCACTAGTGTTGGTAAATCATTTGGATTCACTCTAGACTGACCCTGATTCGTTAGCCTAACCTGACCAGAAAAGAAAGGGAACATTTTCGATTTCGAAACAATTTTATTGAATAATTACAACAACAACAATAATACTAAGCACATACAATTAGCGATAGAGTTTATTGTCTTCGATATGTTTCCCTAATGCACTTAAAGCACGTTGAAGTCTATTCACATGTGCTATATCAACTTTAGCAGCGGAACATTATTGATCCTCCATTTTAAGTTTGCTCAAGGATATCACATATCTTGCATATACTGCATCCCTTTCCAGACAAAGCCGTGATCCTTTAGTGATTTCCACTGCAATGTTTTGTGCTGTTGTATTATTATCATCAACTCCACTCTCAACTTCTAACAGGGTAAACATTCCACTTATCGCCATCAGCATTAATATTCCAAATGAGTAAAGTCAAACTGTTCTTCTTCTCACTCCTTTGAATTCTATTCACCGACTAATAAAACTTTAGCAAAAATCCTTTCCTTATATTCCCTCCGCCGCTAATATGTAAGCAAGCCCTCTGATTGGCTGAGAAAGGATATGTAACCGACTCGCTGATTGGCTGAGAAGGAAACACGTGATCTAACTGTTTCCGGGAAACTCATAACATTGAACAATTTTATCCACAACAACAAATACTATTTCTGGATCATAACATTTGGCTCGAGCAACAACAACAAATACTATTTCTGGATCATAACATTCACGATCGATTACGCAATCAAGTTCTCGGAAATTCACTTCCCCCTCGAGGATGTTTGTATGGTTTGGGGGGGGGGTTTGGGGTAAAGGAATATATTTACGTTTTAGCTGAATATACTGGAGGATGTCCAAGGAAAATTCGTTTGAAAATAAAAAATGCACTTACATTGCTAATTGTGGCTGCCAATGCTTCTAAAGAGTTAAATTTATCCATTGTTGTATCAACTGTGTCACAATACTTTCTGATAATTGAATCACAGTGCATGCCCGTTATATGCAAAATCTCATGGGTGAATTGTTATGTAATGGGGAAAACCATATGTAACAAGTCCTCCGATTGGCCGAGAAGGGGGATGTAACTGACACGCTGATTGGCTGAGAAGGAAACACGTGATCTAACTGTTTCCGGGAAACTCATAACATTTGGTGAGAGCAACAACAACAAATACTATTTCTGGACACCATGACATTCGCGATCGATTACGCAATCAAGTTCTCGGAAATTCACTTCCCCCTCGAGTCCTAAATCAATAACATTGTTCCCGTTAGAATTCAATGCGCATGTGCAACCTTCGTTCCGGAGTTATTACACATAGAAACATCAAATAGATCGATCTGGGAAAAAGAGGTCATTGACCAATTACGCAAATCTTTCTCCCTAGGGACTCTATGCCCAAATAAGGAGTTCGTTCCGTATTAAACTAAATTGTAGATGGCAGCAGGGGTGAGCAATGGGGCTCAATAAGGCCCTTCTACTCAAACCAACAAAGACAAACACTGCAGACATACAAACAGAGAAAGACAGGCACTTTAGACATACAAACAAACAAGACAGACACATCAGACATACAGACCAATAGAGACAAACTCTTTAGACATACAAACAGAGAAAGACAGGCACTTTAGACATACAAACCAACAAAGGTAGACACTTCAAACATACAAACCAACAAAGACAAATACTTTAGACATACAAACACAGAAAGACAGTTACTTTAGACATACAAACCAAGAAAGACAGACACTTCAGACATACAAACAGAGAAAGACAAACACTTCAGACATACAAACGGAGAAAGACAGGCACTTTAGACATACAAACCAACAAAGACAGACATTTTATACATACAAACCAATAAAGACAAACACTTCAAACATACAAACAGAGAAAGACAAACACTTTAGACATACAAACGGAGAAAGACAGGCACTTTAGACATACAAACGAACAAAGACAGACATTTCAGACACAGACACCAACAAAGACCAAC
>NC_142804.1:30919083-30936033 GCF_049724085.1 Artemia sp. Qi Xiang Cuo | reverse complement strand
AGTTTAGAATTTTAGCTTGGAGTTTTAACTTAGAGTTTTTGTTAGAGTTCTACTTTATTTTATTTTTAGTTAAGAGTTTAGAGGTTTTAGCTTAGAGTCTTAACTTAGAGTTTTTGTTTAAGTTCTAGTTTAATATAGTCTTAGTTAATAGTTTAGAGTTTTAGATTAGAGTCTTAGCTTAGAGTTTTTGTTAAAGTTGTAGTTTAGTTTAGTAATAGTTCAGAGTTTAGAGTTTTATCTTAGAGTCTTAGCTTAGAGTTTTTGTTAGAGTTCTAGTTTAGTTTAGATAAAGTTAAGCGTTTAGAGTTTTACCTTCGAGACTTAGCTTAGAGTTTTAGTTTAGTTTAGTTTTAGTTAAGAGTTTAGAGTTTTTTAGCCTAGAGTCTTAGCTTAGAGTTTTTTTTAGTGTTCTAGTTTAGTTTAGTTTTAGTTAAGAGTTTGGTGTTTTACCTTAGAGTCTTAGCTTAGAGTTTTAGTTAAAGTTTTAGTTTAGTTTTGTTTTAGTTAGGAGTTTTGAGTTTTATAGCTTAGAGTATTATCTTAGATTTTTTGTTATAGTTCTAGTTTATTATAGTTTTATTTAATATTTTTGTGTTTTAACATATAGTTTTAAATTAGAGTTTTATTTATATTTCTAGTTTATTTTATTTTGTTTTTAGATTTTAGAGTTTTAACTTTGAGTCTTAGCTTAGAGTTTTTGTTAGAGTTCTAGTTTAGCTTATTTTTAGTTAAGAGTTCAGAGTTTTTAGCTTAGAGTCTTAGCTTATAGTTTTTGTTGAAGCTCTAGTTTAGTTTAGTTTTAGTTAATAGTTCATAGTTTTAGCTTAGAGTGCTAGCTTAGAGTTTTTGTTAGAGTTTTAGTTTAGTTTAGTTTTTGTTAAGAGTTTAGAGTTTTAGCTTAGAGTCTTAGCTTAGAGTTATGGTTAGAGATGAAGTTTAGTTTAGTTATAGTTAAGAATTTAGATTTTTTAGCTTAGAGCCATAGTTTAGAGTTTTTGTTAGAGTCCTAATTTAGTTTAGTTAAGAGTTTAGAGTTTTATCATAGAATCATAGCTTAGAGTTTTTGTTGAAGTTGAAGTTTAGTTTAGTCATAGTTAAGAGTTTGGTGTTTTACCTTAGAGTCATAGCTTAGAGTTTTACTTAGAGTTCTAGTTTAGTTTAGTTTTAGTCTAGAGTTTAGAGTTTTATATTAGAGTCTTACCTTAGAGTTTTTGTTGAAGTTCTAGTTTAGTTTAGTTAAGAGTTTAGACTTCTAACTTATATTCATAGTTTAGAGTTTTACGTAGAGTTGAAGTTTTGTTTAGTTATAGTTAAGGGTTTAGAGTTTTAGCTTGGAGTCTTAGCTTAGAGTTTTAGTTAGAGTTCTAGCTTAGTTTAGTTTCAGTTAAGTGTTTAGAGTTTTATCTTAAAGTCTTAGCTTAGAGTTCTATTTAGAGTTCTAGTTTAGTTTAGTTTTAGTTATGAATTTTCAGTTCTACCTTAATGTTTTTGATTAGAGTTTTAGTTAGGGTTGAAGTTTCGTTTAGTTTAGTTATAGTTAAGAGTTTATAGTTTTAGCTTAGAGTCTTAGCTAAGAGTTTTAGTTAGAGTTATTGTTTAGTTTAGTTTTAGTTAAGAGTTTTAGCTTAGAGTTTTAGCCTAGATTCTTAGCTTAGAGATTTAGTTAGAGTTGAAGTTTAGTCTAAACTAGCATAACCACAAAATTACACAATAGAAATACCAAAACTATAGGTTAGATTAGGTTAGGTTAGGTTAGAGCTTAGGTTTCTCCACGTTTAAGTTAGGTTAGATTAGGTTAGCTTATCATGTGTGCTCATGATAAGCTAACCTAATCTAACTGGTACAAAGTTGACATGGGGGGATTTTCCGGCGAGTATGGTTAGGCTAGGTTAGATCAAGTTAGGTTAGGTTAAGTTAGGTTAGGTTAGGTTAGGTTAGCCTACGTACGCGCGCGTACGTAGGCTAACCTAACTCTAACCTAACTTAACCTAACCTAACCATACTCGCCGGAAAATCCCCCCATGTCAACTTTGTACCAGTTAGATTAGGTTAGCTTATCATGAGCGTACATGATAAGCTAACCTAATCTAACCTAACTTTAACGTGGAGAAACCTAAGCTCTAACCTAACTAACCTAATCTAACCTATGGTTTTTGGTATTTCTATGCAATATTGTGTAATTTTGTGGTTATGCTAGTTTAGACTAAACTTCAACTCTAACTAAATCTCTAAGCTAAGATTCTAGGCTAAACCTCTAAGCTATAACTCTTAACTATAACTAAACTAAACAATAACTCTAACTAAAACTCTAAGATAATACTCTAAGATAAAACTATAAAAACTTAAATATAACTAACGTACACGAAACTACAACCCTAACTAAAACTCTAATAAAAAACATTAAGGTAAAACTCAAAACTCATAACTAAAACTAAACTAAACTAGAACTCTAAGTAAAATTATAAGCTAAGATTTTAAGATAAAACTCAAAACTCTTAACTAAAACTAAACTAAGCTAGAACTCTAATTAAAACTCTAAGCTAAGACTCCAAGCTAAAACTCTAAACCCTTAACTCTAACTAAACTAAACTTCAACTTTAAGTAAAACTCTAAACTATTAATATAAGTTATAACTCTAAACTCTTAAATAAACTAAACTAGAACTTCAACAAAAACCCTAAGATAATACTATATTATAAAACTCTAAACTATTAACTAAAAATAAAATAAAATAGAACTCTAAGTAAAACTCTAAGCTAAGACTCTAAGCTAAAAACTCTAAATTATTAACTATGACTAAACAAAACTTAAACTTCACTAAAAACTCTAAGCTCTGACTCTATTATAAAACTCTAAACTCTTAACTAAACTAAATTAGAACTCTAACAAAAACTCTAAACTATGACTCTAAGCTAAAAACTCTAAATTCTTAACTATAACTAAACTAAACTTCAACTCTTACTATAACTCTAAGCTAAGACTCTAAGCTAAAACTCTAAACTCTTAACTAAAACTAAACTAAACTAAAACTCTAACAAAAACTCTAAGCTAGGACTCTAATATAAAAATATAAACTCTTAACTAAAACTAAACTAAACTATAGCTTAAACAAAACCTCTAAGCTAATACTCTAAGCTAAAAACTCTAAACTCTTAACTAAAATTAAACTAAACTAGAACTCTAACAAAAACTCTAAGCTAAGACTCTAAGCTAAAATTCTTAACTCTTAACTAAAACTAAACTAAACTAGAACTCTAACTAAAACTCTAAGCTATGACTCTAATTTAAAGCACCAAATTCTCAACTAAAACTAAAATAAAATAGAATTCTAACAAAACTCTAAGCTAAGACTCTAAGCTAAAAAACTCTAAATTCTTAACTAAAACTAAACTAAACTAGAACTCTAAGCTAAGACTCTAAGCTATGACTCTAAGGTAAAACACCAAACTCTTAACTAATACTAAACTAAACTAGAACTCTAACAAAAACTCTAAGCTAAGACTCTAGGCTAAAAAAACTCTAAACTCTTAACTAAAACTAAACTAAACTAAAACTCTAAGCTAAGTCTCGAAGGTAAAACTCTAAACACTTAACTTTATCTAAACTAAACTAGAACTTTAACAAAAACTCTAAGCTAAGACTCTAAGCTAAAACTCTAAACTCTTAACTATTACTAAACTAAACTTCAACTCTAACAAAAACTCTAAGGTATGACTCTAAGCTAAAACTCTAAACTATTAACTAAAACTAAACCAAACTAGAACTTCAACTGAAACTCTAAGCTATGGCTCTAAGCTAAAAACTCTAAACTCTTAACTAAAACTAAAATAAACTAGAACTCTAACAAAAACTCTAGGCTAAGACTCAGCTAAAACTCAAAACTCTTAACTAAAACTTAACCAAACTATAACTTTAAGTAAAACTCTAAGCTACGAATCTAAGATAAAAATCTAAATTTTTAACTGTAACTAAAATAAAATTTAACTCAAACAAAAGATCTAAACTAAGACTCTAAGATAAAACTCTAAACTATTAGCTAAAACTAAATTAAACTATAACTATAAATAAAACTAAGAAAAGACTCTAAGCTAAAAACTCTAAACTCTTAACTAAAACTAAACTAAACTATAGCTCTAATTGAAACTCTAAGTCTAAGCTAAAACTCTAAACTAAACTAGAACTCTAAATAAAACTAATCAAAGACTATAAGCTAAAAACTCTAAACTCTTTACTAAAACTAAACTAAACTATAGCTCTAATTGAAACTCTAAGTCTAAGATAAAGCTCTAAACTAAAATAGAACTTCAAAAAAAAACTCTAAAATAATAATCTATGATAAAAACTCTAAACTCTTAAATAAAACTAAACTAAAATATAACTATAACAAAAAATATGATCTAATACTGTGCTAGAACCCTAAACTCTTAACTAAAACTGAACTGAACTAAAACTCTAAGCTAAGTATCTAGGGTAAAACACCAGACTCTTAACTATAACTAAACTAAATTAGAACTCTAACAAAAACTCTAAGCTGAGACTCTAAGCTAAAACTCCAAACTCTTAAGTAAAACTAAACTAAAATAAAACTATAAGATAAGTCTATAAGTTAAAACACAAAACTATTAACTATAAATAAAATAAACTAGATCTATAGAAAAAACTCTAAGCTAAGACTCTAAGATAAAACTATAAACTCTTAACTAAAACTAAACTAAACTAGAACTCTAACAAAAACTCTAAGCTAAGACTCTAAGCTAAAACTCTAAACTCTTAACTAAAACTAAACTAAACTATAACTCTAATTAAAACTCCAAGTCTAAGCTAAAACTCTAAACTAAACTAGAACTGAAACAAAAAACTATAAACTAAGACTCTAAGCTAAAAACTCTAAACTCTTAACTAAAACTAAACTAAACTAGAACTCTAATAAAAAATCTAAGATAAGACTCTAAGCTAAAACTCTAATCTCTTAACTAAAACTAAACTAAACTAAAACTCTAAGCTAAGTCTCTAAGGTAAAACACCAAACTCTTAACTATAACTAAACTAAACTAGAACTCTAACAAAAACTCTAAGCTAGGACTCTAATCTAAAACTCTAAATTCTTAACTATTACTAAACTAAACTAGAACTCTAACAAAAACTCTAAGCTAAGACTCTAAGCTAAAACTCTAGACTCATAACTATAACTAAACTAAACTATATCTCTAACATAATCTCTAAGCTAATACTATAAGATGAAAATTCGAGAATATCAACTATAACTGAAATATACTAGAACTCTAACATAAACTATAAGATAAGACTAAGCTGAAACTCTAAACTCTGAACTAAAACTAAAATGAACTAGAACTATAGCTAAAACTCTAAGATAAGAATTTGAGTTAAAACTCTAAACTCTTAACTATAACTTAACTAAAATTTAACTTTTACTAAAACTCTAAGCTATAATTCTAAGCTAAAACTCTAAATTCTTAGCTAAAACTAAACTAAACTAGAACTCTAACAAAACTCTAAGCTAAGACTCTAAGATAAAACTCTAAACTCTTAACTAAAACTAAACTAGAACTCTAACAAAACTATAAGATAAGACTCTAAGCTAAAACTCTAAACTATTAACTATTACTAAACTAAACTAGAACTCTAACTCAAACGATAAGCTAAGACAATAAGCTAAAACTCGAAACTCTTAACTAAAAGTAAACTATACTAGAACGCTAACAGAAATTATAAGCTAAGACTCTCAGATAAAAACTCTAGACTCTTAACTATAACTAAACTAAACTAGAACTCTAACAAAAACTATAAGCTAAGACCCTAAGCTAAAACTCTAAACTCTTAACTAAAACTAAAATGAACTAGAACTCTAACTAAAACTCTAAGCTATGACTCTAAGGTAAAATTCTAAACTCTTAACTATAACTTTACTAAACTAGAAGTTTAACTAAAACTATACGCTATGACTCTAAGCTAAAACTGTAAATTCTTATCTATAAGTAAACTAAACTAGAACTCTAACTAAAACTCTAAGCTAAGACTCTAAGGTAAAACTCTAAACTCTTAACTAAAACTAAACTAGAACTCTAACAACAACTTTAAGGTAAGACTCTAAGCTAAAACTCGAAACTCTTAACTAAAACTTAACTAAACTTCAACTCTAACTAGAACTCTAAGCTAAGACTCTATTGTAAAACTATAAACTTTTAACTAAAACTAAACTAAACTAGAACTCTAACTAAAACTCTAATCTAAGAATCTAAGCTAAAACTCTAAACTATTAACTAAAACTAAACTAAACTAGAAATCTAAAAAAAACTCTAAGCTAAGACTCTAAGATAAAAAACTCTAAACTCTTAACTAAAAGTAAACTAAACTAAAACTCTAAGCTAAGACTGTAAGCTAAAACTCTAAACTATTAACTATTACTAAACTAAACTTCAACTTTAACAAAAAATCAAAGCTAAGACTCTAAGCTATTGGGCGGGGGGCTTCCTTGGGGGTCGGGGTAGGGGGATGGGGGCCCTTTGGGGTTGGGATAAAGGACATCACAACACTGTTTAAATAGAACTTGTGTATTATAACGACCACACTCAAAACCCCTTCTAAAACATCTTCTAAAATCATCTTTTATAATGTCTCTAACTGTTTCACCGAAATAATTCCCTAAAATGTTTAAAAAGGTTTCGCCCAAATAATCCCCTAAAAGTAATTTCTGCGTGTTCCTATTGTTTTAGCATCCCTGAACTGTCACATTTGAAATTTCTAGGAAACCCTTTTCCCAAGTTAATCTCTTCATCTCATAAATGTTCCTAGCTACACTGTTAATGTTTCGTTAGAATATCAATTTATCTCTCCGACTTAAAGATAAGTGAAGCCGTAATTAAAAATAGAATTTCTATCTCTTTAGACTCCCGCAGAATTCCAAGATAACAAGTGATGTCATTTCTAATTCCTGACACTAAAGATCAATGAAGCCTTATTTAAAAATAGAATATTAATTTTTCTCTCTGACCCAAAGAACGTTTATCCCTCAGACCTAAGAACAAAGAAGCCATACTTGTTTCTTTATTCCCCTTTTCGTAAATCAATAATTCCCCTAGCGATTATGTAAATCAAGTTCTCAGGTTAGGTTATCCAAAAGATCAAAGAAGCCATGTTTGTTTATTAATTCCCCCTTCGTTAACCAATAATTCCCCCGCCGATTATGTAAATCAATTTCTCTGGTTAGGTTAGCCTAAAGATCAAAGAAGCCATGTTTGTTTCTTAATTCCCCCTTCGTGAACCAATAATTCCCCCGCCGATTATGTAAATCAATTTATCAGGTTAGGTTAGGCAAACAACAATGAAGCCATGTTTGTTTCTTAATTCCCCTTTCGTGAATCAATACATTCCCCTAGCGATTATGTAAATCAATTTCTCAGGTTAGGCTAACCAAACAACAAAGAAGCCATGTTTGTTTCTTAATTCTCCTTTCGTGAATCAATACATTCCCCCCTCGATTATGCAATCAAGTTCTCGGAAATTCACTTCCCCCTCGAGTCCTAGATCAATAACATTGTTCCCGTTAGATTTCAGTGCGCATGTGCAACCTTCGTCCCGGAGTTATTACACATAGAAACAGCAAATAAATCGACCTTGGAAAAAGAGGTCATTGAGTGATTACGCAATCTTTCTCCCTAGGGACTCTATGCCCATATTAGGTGTACTGACACGAGATACATTCTTTTGATAACCGAATTTTGTACTGCCACGAGCTCATGAGGCCTCTCTACTGACATTTTTATGAAGGGGGCGCCGGATTTCCCAAAATTATTTAAAAAGCGATCAGAAATTAAATAGAAAAAACAAGTTTTTTCAACTGAAAGTAAGGAGCAACATTAAAACTTAAAACAAACAGAAGTTATTACGTATATGAAGGGGTTTACCCCCTAGTCAATACCTCGCCCTTTACGCTAAAGTTTTTCTAGTGCCTTCAAAAGAGCTATCTATTCTAATTAACCGGCCTTTGTGATTCCGGGGTTTGTGATCCCAAAAAAATTCTAACTTTAGCGTGAAGGGCGAGGTATTGACTAGGGGTAAACTCCCTAATATACGTAATAAAAACATACAAATATAGAAGTTCGCTACGTAAGTTATTTCGTAAGTTACGTCATAACAAAATTTTGAGAAAGCCATTTAGCCAAAACAATAAAATTAATATGCAAGTTTCATTCTAATTATTCATGCACGGTGAGCCAAAATCATAGCTGCATTAATTCAAAAACGTTCAGAAATTAAATTTTTTTTAAAAAAGTTTTTTTTAACTGAAAGTAAGGAGTGACATTAAAACTTAATACGAACAGAAATTATTCCGTATATGTAAGGGGCTGTCCCCTCTTCAACGCCTCGCTCTTTACGCTAAAGTTTGACTCTGTGACACAACTTTATTTTTTAAAACAAAAAAAAACTTTAGCGTAAAGATCAAGGCGTTGAGGAGGGGACAACCCCTTTCATATACGAAATAATTTCTGTTCGTTTTAAGTTTTAATGTCGCTCCTTACTTTCAGTTAAAAAAAACTTCTTTTTTTTTTATTTAATATCAACAAGAGTCGAAATCTTGCACACGTTATCTCGAGCCTAATACTTCCAACTCATTATATACTCATGTCTAAAAACATTAACTATTATACTACTTTGGGGAGGCAGCCCTTAATAGATAACTTAGCCAGGAAGAGTTTTTCTGTCAAAAAAAGTTCACGGAAACAACCAAAACCCAGACGAATTATCCATCAATCAGACTTTATTACAAATGCTGTGTCGTTTAAAAGGCTATAATTTTCTCGAAGGGCACAATACCTTAAGGTCACACTGCAGCGCCGTTTACAGTCATGGTGAAAACTCGTGAAAGGTCCACCCTGACGTCACTATGAGGCCAAGCAAGCAGGATTTCCTTTCAGGGATAGGGACGGAAGAAGGAGCTCGTGACTGAACAAACAACTCAAACCATCTCACAGCACCAAAACAACCCCTACCTTTTGTACCCAGCCTATCCTCATCAGGGCATTCGTCAAATAATAAAAACAAAATGATAAAAAGTAATATAAAAAAAAATTAAGCTCGTTTTCAGAATGGACTGAAAAGTAGAAAATAATTTCTTATGTCTCTCGAGAACCTATTGATAGAAGTGAAAATGAGGGGTACAAAACGGATTGAGCTCTATATAACACAGATATGAATTTTTATGGTTTATAAATGCATAAATTGAATGAGTCAGTGATTTGAGGAAAATGATTTAAAAAGATTAACTTATGTAAAGCCAAATCCGTTTTGCGCCCCTCATTTTCACTTATATTAATAGATTCTCTAGAAAAAATTCTCTACTTTTTAGTCCATTCTGGAATTATTTTTTTTTCATTTTTAGTCTTCTCTAAAACTAAAATAGTCATTTCGTCTTGTCTAAGACAAGTTTTTATCTCGTTTAAGATTCGAAACTAGACTACCCCTGCCACGGGCAAGCGCTCTAATCACTGCGCTATCGAGCCCTGTATAATAGTATTTGTTTTACGCTTATTTCTGTGGGAGTCTGTGTTGCCAGATGGGCTTGTTTTCCGCCCCGTGGGCTTGTTTTAGCCGTCAGGGGCGGGCTGAATTTTGGAGTGAGCATGAGGGCCGTGGGGCGGGAACGTGGGCTTTTTTTTTTAAAAATGGGCTTATTTTGGGCTTATTTTAACCGAAAGTTTGGAACCAGCCAAAAAATCACGGTGGCTCAGCCGTGGCTATACACCAAAAAGACAAGAGTCCTCTTTTAGCACATGGAACGCTTTCTATTCTGATACGCTTCCCCATTAGGAATTATTTCTGCATGGCTGAGATGGCTCTGCGTTAGGAGTCTTACAAGGAATTTTATTGCTGCTCAGATTAAGGCAGGACTTGAATTTTATGCAGATCTATTCTTTTTTGATATATTTGACAGATCTGACCCAACCTTTTTGTTGCCTAGGCTTAGTCTAGAATTGGGGCTGTTGCGAAAAAAATCATGTCAAGGAACAATTTATACTTTGTAATATGTAGATTTCTCTACTTGTAATGGTATATAATACCTATAGAGAAGGAAACATGTTAAGAAAACAATTCATACTTGATGATTAATATAATTCATCCATTGTACCATCCATTGTTCATCCATTGGAAAATTCATCCATTGTACCAGTAAATTTAATCAACTGTGACAAAACAAAAACCAGAAAAACAAGTTACTGATGGGTGGCAGAACGCATTGAAAATATATAATTTGGGTTATATATTTGCACATTAGGGGAAGGAGTTAGGGATGAAATATAGCTGAGATACATACAATATGTGTTATCTACACTTATTCTGCATATTATGAATTGTTTTCTTAACATGTTTCCTTTTCTACATGTCCTTCTCCAGACTGTTGTAATTAACACTTTTTAACTGCAAGTTATTATACTTTACCTCCCCCCCAAAATGTTCAAATATACATGGGTGCCCATAGGCTGAATTCTAGGAGGGGGGCTTACCTGGTCTAATTGGCACCTCCAGTGCTGTAGCTATAATTAAAATATCAAGACACAATATCATAGGCAGCACAATAGTGCTGCCTAAGTAAAGAGCAATATGGGCATAATATATTGTTTTGTTTTTTAGACCAGGGTACTTCTTATAGACAGAAAGGTCATAGAAACTTCAAAAAGAGCTCATGGAGGGCAACCAGCTCCTCCTCCCCAACGTCAATCACTTCCCCAAACACATTCAATAAAAGTTTTGAGATGGCCATTTTGTTCAGCATAGTTTAAAGGTCCAGAAATTATGACTTTGAGAATGCCAGCCCCTCCCCCCCACAATCCTCAGAGCAATAATCCAAAGAGAATATAACAACATCCTCAGTGATCAAATACAAGAAATATTTTGGCAGACGTTGAACTAAATCAAAACAAACTACGAGCATGTGGACTTTCAAAAAGGTGACAAAGCAATGTCTCAAGAACAACTTATATTAATAAGTTAGATCTTTAAGAGTACATTTTGGGGGATTTTGAACTAGCCAGAAGGCACTATGTGTACACTTTTAGTACTACAACTACAAGTACTGTAACTAATGATGCTAAGAGTACTAAGGTGAAGTGCCCCCCCCCCTTGTTCTCCCTTATGGGCGCCCATGCAAATATATAGTCTGAATAATATATCGTAAAATTCTAGACAAGCTATTTGTTGCTATCTTGGGAAGGGGTTAGGCTACAAAAATGAAGCTTTCTGGGATGGGTTTACAGACTAAAGTATGTCATGGAAATATATTTTGAAGTAGCCAACTCGTCTCTGCTCCTTTCCCCAATAGAGGGCACTGACCTTTAGAAGGGAGAGGGCACTGATCTTTAGCCCCCTTTGAAGAGAGACATATCAACATGTATTTAAGTTGATAAACGATGGAAATTCACCCTTATGTATTATTTCTCCCTCAAATACTCGTTGGCTCTCTCGGTACAATGCCTTGGTTCGCATACATGAGCAGTACTTGGAGCTCACCACACACTTCAGTCTAGCCAAAGAGAAAGAACGTTGCTAAACTGCCAGATTGCTATACGCTATGTATCAAGATGAGCAAAACAGAATTTTCATTGTGTTCTTGAAGCCATTGCTGTCCGAATTTCAAAGGGTCAACTTGCTGTTTCAGCACATACACGCTGACCAATTTCGTCTTTTTGAAGAACTCCAGGGTTTGATACTAAGTCTCCTGCGCAGGATACTCTGCTCATCTGCAGTGCCTTTGATGGTTAATATAGACTTCGAAATCAATTATTTGCCGCCAGATTAAGTTGATTACGGACACGAGTTCCTGATTGAACTGGCCAAATCTAAACTTTCAGACACACAGAAGACCGAAATCAAAATACGGTGTTTTGCGTTCCTGAAAACTGTGGCTAAAGCGATGTTTAAACGAATGCCTCCTGCTCTGGATTCGCTCCGAAAGCTGAAATTTTATCCCCTGTGATTTGCTTGTCTCATTTTCGACCCCGATTTGAAGATTTGCCATTGAGAATTGTTGCTACCACTGATCTCAGTGCCTTGGAGAATCAGTGGAGGAAACTGTTGGATGTTAATTGATCATTTGCTTGTGGAGGAACAATCCCCAAAAACTCCTCTCAGTTTTGGATAGATGTCCTACATTATCTTGATGCTGTTGGGGCATTTCCTTTTCATGAATTAGCCAAGTGGGCATTTACCCTGTTGAGTTTGCCAATTAGCAATACGATAGTGGAGCGGTCCTTTTCTATCGTGAATGTCATTAAGAGCAAACTCCGAAACCGTATGCTCTTGCTCATGTTGAACTCAATACTTGTGTTCAGGCTGTGGTTGTCAGCATTTGGCTCTTGTTGCTTGACGTTTGAGCCTACAAAGCGTATGCTGCTTTTCAATAGTGATATTTATGAGCTTCGTGAAGTCAAAGAAACTGACCAAACAACTGATCTAGTCAATCTAGATAATATCCTAGCCTCCTTTGAGTCTTAAATCTCTTAGTGCCCTATGGAACTAAGTGACTTTCTTTTTTCCACCCAAACAACCGATCTAGTCGATCTAGATAATATCCTATCCTCCTTTGAGTCTTAAATCTCTTAGTGCCTTTCTTTTTTCTTTTTTTTATCTGTCCATATTATTTCATCAGGGGATTACGAAGGCGTTTGTATTATCCCCGTTCTCACGTTTTTTCAGGCCCTACTTTAATCATAAAGTTATCTTTAAATATTGTGTTGCAACTGCTTTTCAATTGTGATATTTGAAGTCGAAGAAACTGACCAAACAACCGATCTAGTCGATTTAGATAATATCCTAGCCTCCTTTGAGTCTTAAATATCTTAGTGCCTTATGGAACTAAGTGCCTTTTCTTTTTTATCTGTTCGTATTATTTCATCTTGGGATCACGAAGGCTTTTGTATTAGCCCCGTTCTCACGTTTCTTTTTGAGGCCTTACTTTAATCATAAAGTTATCTTTAAATATTATGTTGCAACTGCTTTTCAATAGTGATATTCATAAGGCTTGTGAAGTCGACGTCGATCTAGTCGATCGACGTCGATCTAGTCGATCTAGATAATATCCTAGCATCCTTTGAGTCTTAAATCTCTTAGTGCCTTATGGATCTAAGTGCCTTTTTTTTGTTTTTGTTTTTTTTTCTGTATGTATTATTTCATCTTGGGATTACGAAGGTATATGTATTAGCCCCGTTATAACGTTTTTTTTTTTTTTTTTTTTTTAGGCCTGACTTCTATAAAAAAGTTATCTTTAAATATCTTTTTGCAACTGTACCAAATAACGTGTACCAAAAATTTTTATGCGATAATAAACCAAAGATATTGTATGTGTTCGGCTTATGGTTGTTACTAGCGTATTCGCTGGAATAAGTCATATTCAATTCTAAAAGTTAATAAAAAGAGTTCACAGCGATTTAACCATTATGACGCATAAAACTGCAGCAAAAACAGAGGAATTTTGGCAGATCACATAAGACGTTGTTCTTCCGTGAAAGTGGAGCAGGATGAACGAAGGGTAAGCAAGCAAGGTAAAAGTAGAATTAGATTAGGGGCGAAATTTTTTCTGACATTAGCACGAACGAACTATTTTAGCACTGTTTTATCATGTGTAGCACTGCAGCACGTGCTTCAATTTATAGTACTTTCATAAAACATTCTTTTAATATTGTCATTGACGAAATGATAAGGATTATGAAAAGGGTTAAAGAATTAACAACAATTTTCGCCTTTATTTTTCCGTATTTGTTTTGAAAAATTCGAGTGAAGTTTGATTTAACCAGGACTATCTTTTTGCCGTGTTTGTTTCAAAAGATTGGTGCTAAGTTCGAAATAACCGAAGTAGAGAGGGGGGTTCTACTCGTGACGGGAGTCCATATATGGGCATAGAGTCCCTAGGGGAGATGGATTTCTGAGAAATTGATTGCGTAATCAAAGTGTGTCAATGACCTAAATTTCCAAGGTCGATTTGTTTGTTGTTGTAAGTGCACGCTCTCAGCGAATGTCAAGGTCGATGTTGTTGTTGTTGTAAGTGCACGCTCTCAGCGAATGTTATGAGTTTCCAGAAATAAAAAACAGCATTTGTTGTTGTTTTGGACATGTACATGCTCGAGGCGAATGTCATGGTGTCCAGAAATAGGAAACAGCATTTGTTGTTGTTGTTGTTGCTCGAGCCAAATGTTATGAGTTTCCCGGAAACAGTTAGATTACGTGGTTCCCTTCTCAGCTAATCAGAGGGCTTGTTTACATAACAATTCACCCTTGAGATTTCGTATATAACGGACATGCAATGTGATTAAATTATAAGAAAGTATTTTGACACAGTGCAAACAACTAGAATAGATAATATTGATGAATTAGAAGCCTTGGCAACTACAATTTACCATGTAAGTTCCGTTTTAGTACATTTTCAAATAAAATTATTTTCCGTGGTCACCCTCCATTATATTCAGGTGGTCACCCCCCCTCCAAACCATACAAACATCATTATAATCAATGGAAAACATAAAATATATTCTTTTTACCCTAACCCCCCCCCCCACCACCATTGTTTTACAACCCCAAATTCTCGCAAAAAGAAATAATTATCCTTTTGTTAAATTCCTTCCTTCTATATTTCCAACTAAAGCGATCACTGACTTCTGTCAATTTTTAATGAAAATGCCGCTCTGTTTTGACACAAGACTCCAATGTGAGGCCTATAATTAGCTATCACCCTTTCCGGTTTACAAACGCGGCAGCCCAAGTCAAAATGAACGGTTTCTCCGTCAAAATTAAATACATAAAATATTTTCTTTTACCCTCAAAACCTAAACCCCCTCCCTCACTGTTTTACAACAAAACTCTCGCAAAAAGAAATAATTATCATTTCGTTAAATTTATGCAATTTTAATTGTTCTATATTCTAGATAAAAGCGACCATTGACTTCCGTCACTGTTGTTATTAACCTATGGTTTTGACATAATGCTCTAGCGCGAGGTTAAAATTAGCTGTCACCCTCTTCCGGTGTGTTCACGCTATCGGTCTAGCCAAAGGGTTTTGTTTTGGCTGTCAAATTAAAACAGTTTTAAGCAAAAAGAGATTGCTGTATATTAAGCTTGTAGATTCCTAACCTTGTATTTGTCGGAGAACCGGTGAAAGAGATTGTTTTCAAATTAAGTTTAACAATATATTTAGGATATTATGTGAAAGGGGGAGGGGGCAATACATTGCTTCTAACAGCTTCGTTGTAAGTAAATTATGTAAAGGGGGAGGGCAATGCCTTCAATTCCACCGCCATCAGTGTAAAATGAAAACAAACTATTTCTTCGCATTAAAAGTAAGGGTCTTGTATTTGTCGGAGAACCGGTGAAAGAGATTATTTTCAAATTAAGTTTAACAATATATTTAGGATATTATGTGAAAGGGGGAGGGGGCAATACATTGCTTCTAACAGCTTCGTTGTAAGTAAATTATGTATAGGGTGAGGGCAATGCCTTCAATTCTACCTCCACCAGTGTAAAATGAAAACAAACTATTTCTTTGCATTAAAAGTAAGGGCCTTGTATTTGTCGGAGAACAGATGAAAGAGATTATTTTCAAATTAAGTTTAACAATATATTTAGAACATTATGTGAAAGGGGGAGGGGGTAATACGTTGCTTCTAACAGCTTCGTTGTAAGTAAATTATGTAAAGGGGAAGGGCAATGCCTTCAATTCTACCGCCATCAGTTTAAAATTAAAACAAACTATTTCTTCGCATTAAAAGTAAGTGTCTTGTATTTGTCGGAGAACCTATTAAAGAGATTATTTACAAAATAAGATTAACAATATATTTAGAACAGTATGGGCCAGGGGGGAGGGGGCAATAAATTGCTTCTAACAGATTCTTTGTAAGTAAATTATGTAACGAGGGAGGCCAATGCATTCAATTCTAACGCCATCAGTGTAATATGAAAACAAACTATTTCTTCGCATTAAAAGTAATGGCCTTGTATTTGTCGGAGAACCGGTGAAAGAGATTATTTTCAAATTAAGTTTAACAATATATTTAGAACATTATGTGAAAGGGGGAGGGGGCAATACATTGCTTCTAACAGCTTCGTTGTAAGTAAATTATGTAAAGGGGAAGCGCAATGCCTTCAATTCTACCGCCATCAGTGTAAAATGAAAACAAACTATTTCTTCTCATTAAAAGTAAGGGGGGATTTTGCGTGTACAAATGAACACCCATTTACAATAAAACTAATGTTTAAATATATGCGATGCGTCTCTAGACATTTTTTTAATTTTTTCAATATTTCAATTAATTTTCGTTTATATTCCCGGATTTTAATCCAGGATTTTTGTTGGGGGAGGGGGTTAGCACTTTTAATAGTGACAAAATAGAAAAGATAATTGCTTCTTACCTTAATTGCTTTTTCATCATTTAGTGATTTTAGCTATAACATTTGAATAAAAGGTAGTAAGATATGCCTTTCAATTGAATAAAACACATGATTAACTCAATTAGAGTGTAGACGTAGGGTGGGTTAATATTCTTAAATTTATGTGGAGAGAATATTGGTTTTTTGCTTTACTAAAATGAGATACTTTTCTAAACAAAACTGTGGTTAATAACTTTCCTTCTTTAAAATAAAGGGGGAAATTATTTTGATTTGATTTTTTTCTCTTCTTTAAGGCAAATTATGAAGAATGTATGGCCCCTCCACCTAAGAAAGCAAGAGAGGATAAGGCTACTCCTCTAAGACCATCAATTATCAAATACACTGGCCCATCCAACCCCCATATCGGCTATTCAAGACCGACGCTGCCTGCACAAGCCGCAGCCCAATCTATACAAGAATGTAACATCGCCGCCCCGTCCACCTTCAATCATGCGTTGCCTGGGCCTTCAAGAGCTGCCCCACCTACACAAAGTCAGGAGGTAGCCCTCCAGCATGCAC